>NC_134698.1:25746478-26038978 GCF_050947455.1 Rhinoderma darwinii
ACATTATATGCAGGACACTTATATACATTATATGCAGGACACTTATATACATTATATGCGGGACACTTATATACATTATATGCGGGGCACTTATATACATTATATGCAGGACACTTATATACATTATATGCAGGACACTTATATACATTATATGCAGGATACTTATATACATTATATGCGGGACACTTATATACATTATATGCAGGACACTTATATACATTATATGCGGGACACTTATATACATTATATGCGGGACACTTATATACATTATATGCGGGACACTTATATACATTATATTCAGGACACTTATATACATTATATGCGGGACACTTATATACATTATGTGCAGGACACTTATATACATTATATGCAGGACACTTATATACATTATATGCGGGACACTTATATACATTATATGCGGGACACTTATATACATTATATGCGGGGCACTTATATACATTATATGCAGGACACTTATATACATTATATGCAGGACACTTATATACATTATATGCAGGACACTTATATACATTATATGCGGGACACTTATATACATTATATGCAGGACACTTATATACATTATATGCAGGACACTTATATACATTATATGCAGGACACTTATATACATTATGTGCAGGACACTTATATACATTATATGCAGGACACTTATATACATTATATGCAGGACACTTATATACATTATATGCAGGATACTTATATACATTATATGCGGGACACTTATATACATTATATGCAGGACACTTATATACTTTATATGCGGGACACTTATATACATTATATGCAGGACACTTATATACATTATATGCAGGACACTTATATACATTATATGCAGGACACTTATATACATTATATGCAGGACACTTATATACATTATATGCAGGACACTTATATACATTATATGCGGGACACTTATATACATTATATGCGGGACACTTATATACATTATATGCAGGACACTTATATACATTATGTGCAGGACACTTTTATACATTATATGCGGGACACTTATATACATTATATGCAGGACACTTATATACATTATATGCAGGACACTTATATACATTATATGCAGGACACTTATATACATTATATGCAGGACACTTATATACATTATATGCGGGACACTTATATACATTATATGCAGGACACTTATATACATTATGTGCGGGACACTTTTATACATTATATGCGGGACACTTATATACTTTGTATGCGGGACACTTATATACATTATATGCGGGACACTTCTATACATTATATGCAGGACACTTATATACATTATATGCGGGACACTTATATACATTATGTGCGGGACACTTATATACATTATATGCGGGACACTTATATACATTATATGCGGGACACTTATATACATTATATGCGGGACACTTATATACATTATATGCATGACACATATACATTATGTGCAGGACACTTATATACATTATGTGCAGGACACTTATATACATTATGTGCAGGACACTTATATACATTATGTGCAGGACACTTATATACATTATATGCAGGACACTTATATACATTATATGCAGGACACTTATATACATTATATGCGGGACACTTATATACTTTGTATGCGGGACACTTATATACATTATATGCGGGACACTTATATACATTATATGCGGGACACTTATATACATTATATGCGGGACACTTATATACATTATATGCAGGACACTTATATACATTATATGCAGGACACTTATATACATTATATGCGGGACACTTATATACATTATATGCGGGACACTTATATACATTATATGCGGGACACTTATATACATTATATGCGGGACACTTATATACATTATATGCGGGACACTTATATACATTATATGCAGGACACTTATATACATTATATGCAGGGCACTTATATACATTATATGCAGGACACTTATATACATTATGTGCAGGACACTTATATACATTATATGCAGGACACTTATATACATTATATGCAGGACACTTATATACATTATATGCGGGACACTTATATACATTATATGCGGGACACTTATATACATTATGTGCGGGACACTTATATACATTATGTGCAGGACACTTATATACATTATATGCGGGACACTTATATACATTATATGCGGGACACTTCTATACATTATATGCGGGACACTTATATACATTATATGCGGGACACTTATATACATTATATGCGGGACACTTATATACATTATATGCGGGACACTTATATACATTATATGCGGGACACTTATATACATTATATGCAGGACACTTATATACATTATATGCAGGACACTTATATACATTATATGCGGGACACTTATATACATTATATGCGGGACACTTATATACATTATGTGCAGGACACTTATATACATTATGTGCGGGACACTTATATACATTATATGCAGGACACTTATATACATTATATGCAGGACACTTATATACATTATATGCGGGACACTTCTATACATTATATGCAGGACACTTATATACATTATATGCGGGACACTTATATACATTATATGCGGGACACTTATATACATTATATGCGGGACACTTATATACATTATATGCGGGACACTTATATACATTATATGCAGGACACTTATATACATTATATGCAGGACACTTATATACATTATATGCGGGACACTTATATACATTATATGCAGGACACTTATATACATTATGTGCAGGACACTTATATACATTATATGCGGGACACTTATATACATTATATGCAGGACACTTATATACATTATATGCGGGACACTTATATACATTATATGCGGGACACTTATATACATTATGTGCAGGACACTTATATACATTATATGCAGGACACTTATATACATTATATGCAGGACACTTATATACATTATATGCGGGACACTTATATACATTATATGCAGGACACTTATATACATTATATGCAGGGCACTTATATACATTATGTGCAGGACACTTATATACATTATATGCGGGACACTTATATACATTATATGCAGGACACTTATATACATTATATGCAGGACACTTATATACATTATATGCGGGACACTTATATACATTATATGCAGGACACTTATATACATTATGTGCAGGACACTTATATACATTATGTGCAGGACACTTATATACATTATATGCAGGACACTTATATACATTATATGCAGGACACTTATATACATTATGTGCAGGACACTTATATACATTATATGCAGGACACTTATATACATTATATGCAGGACACTTATATACATTATATGCAGGACACTTCTATACATTATATGCAGGACACTTATATACATTATATGCAGGACACTTATATACATTATATGCGGGACACTTATATACATTATATGCAGGACACTTATATACATTATATGCAGGACACTTATATACATTATATGCAGGACACTTATATACATTATATGCGGGACACTTATATACTTTGTATGCGGGACACTTATATACATTATATGCAGGACACTTATATACATTATATGCAGGACACTTATATACATTATATGCAGGACACTTATATACATTATATGCAGGACACTTATATACTTTATATGCAGGACACTTATATACATTATATGCGGGACACTTATATACATTATATGCGGGACACTTATATACATTATGTGCAGGACACTTATATACATTATGTGCAGGACACTTATATACATTATATGCAGGACACTTATATACATTATATGCAGGACACTTATATACATTATGTGCAGGACACTTATATACATTATATGCGGGACACTTATATACATTATATGCAGGACACTTATATACATTATATGCGGGACACTTATATACATTATATGCAGGACACTTCTTTGGACGTTTTTGGAGCCGTTTTCTCATAGACTCCAATGAAAACATCTCCAAAAACGGACTTAAAAAACGCTGCGAAAACGCAGCGAAAAACGCGAGTTGCTCAAAAAACGTCTGAAAATCAGGGGCTGTTTTCCCTTGAAAACAGCTCGGTATTTTCAGCCGTTTTTGGTCACTACGTGTGCACATACCCTTAGTCTAAATGGTCCAGCCGAACATAGCAAAAAAATAAAAGTTAGCAGTATTACAAATATAAAACCTATACTTTTTTCTCCCCTGCGCCACAATAGAAACTAGAGGTCAAGGAAAAATAATTTCCCTTCATGTAACTCTGCTTCCTGTCAACTGAAAAGTCATCCGCCAGAGGGAAAAAATGTTTCCGCTTTGTGGAGTACAAGAAAGTCTAATTCCCAGGGGGGGCTTTCTTGTTCTCATCGGGAAACATTTTTCCTTAGGACAGATGATTTTTCCGTTGACAGGTGACAGAGTTCAATAGGGGGGGGTGTTAGGGGGAGGAGGGGGGAAAATATGGTCTGTTCACAGTTTGTGTTTTTTCCACCCCTGCCCTAGATTTCAATCCTATATCCGCCCCTGTGTGCAGAATATCACAAGTTCACAACAGAGCTTGCAGCGGAGAAGCGCACGCCCCTGCGGACCACGATACAGAGAGCGCGTCTAACCAGTGAGTATGGCAACTCTGCACCTCTCCTCAGCCTCCACATGTTATTGGATGAGAGGAGGAGGAGAAGGGCGGACTGTGGCTGATAACATTCACTGCTGGTATATACTTATATCTGCGGTATATACACTGCTTCTATATATGGATCAGAGCGGTATATACACTGCTGGTATATATTTATATCTGCGGTATATTCACTGCTGCTATATATGGATCTGTGCGGTATATTCACTGCTGCTATATATGGATCAGAGCGGTATATTCACTGCTGGTATATATGGATCTGTGCGGTATATTCACTGCTGGTATATATGGATCTGTACGGTATATACACTGCTGGTATATATGGATCTGTGCGGCATATATACTGCTGGTATATATGGATCTGTACGGTATATTCACTGCTGCTATATATATGGATCAGAGCGGTATATACACTGCTGGTATATATGGATCTGTGCGGTATATACACTGCTGCTATATATTGATCTGTGCGGTATATACACTGCTGCTATATATGGATCTGTGCGGCATATTCACTGCTGGTATATATGGATCTGTGCGGTATATTCACTGCTGGTATATATGGATCTGTACGGTATATTCACTGCTGGTATATATGGATCTGTGCGGTATATTCACTGCTGGTATATATGGATCTGTGCGGTATATACACTGCTGGTATATATGGATCTGTGCGGTATATTCACTGCTGCTATATATGGATCTGTGCGGTATATACACTGCTGCTATATATGGATCTGTGCGGTATATACACTGCTGCTATATATGGATCTGTGCGGTATATTCACTGCTGCTACATATTTATTTATAGGTTGTGCGCAGTTTATTTTTTGCTTTGCTTCTGTTCCATATGCCTTTTTTTCTAAATATACATTTTTGCCCCTCGAAGTTAAAGGGGTTGTTCCAAGATTAAATGTTATCCCCTGTCTACAGGACAGGACATAACATGCTGATCGGTGGGGGTCTGACCACTGGGACCCCCACTGATAACTGGAACGGTGGTCCCTTGTACCCCTGAGTAACTGGAGCGGCAGGGTGTATGCTTGACCTGCAGCGTCATTAACTCAGGGGTACGAGGGACCCCCACTGATCAGCATGTTATCTCCTATCCTGTAGAGAGGGGATAACATTTAATCTTGGGACGACCCCTTTAAGACCTGAACATGCAGTGAATAGTTTTCAGATTATATTACTGGCTCGATGATCACATTCATTCCTAGTCTGGTCTGTGCAGTTTCGGTTTACAAATATTACGGATTGGCAGTACAGATCCAACAGACGTGGACAGAAAGCAAGTGCAGCGTGCGTTACTATACTGACTGTAAAGTGCAGCGTGCGTTACTATACTGACTGTAAAGTGCAGCGTGTGTTACTATACTGACTGTAAAGTGCAGCGTGCGTTACTATACTGACTGTAAAGTGCAGCGTGCGTTACTATACTGACTGTAAAGTGCAGCGTGTGTTACTATACTGACTGTAAAGAGCAGCGTGTGTTACTATACTGACTGTAAAGTGCAGCATGCGTTACTATACTGACTGTAAAGAGCAGCGTGCGTTACTATACTGACTGTAAAGTGCAGCGTGCCTTACTATACTGACTGTAAAGAGCCGCATGTGTTACTATACTGACTGTAAAGTGCAGCGTGCGTTACTATACTGACTGTAAAGAGCAGCATGTGTTACTATACTGACTGTAAAGTGCAGCATGCGTTACTATACTGACTGTAAAGTGCAGCGTGTGTTACTATACTGACTGTAAAGAGCAGCATGCGTTACTATACTGACTGTAAAGAGCAGCATGTGTTACTATACTGACTGTAAAGAGCAGCGTGCGTTACTATACTGGCTGTAAAGTGCAGCATGCGTTACTATACTGACTGTAAAGTGCAGCGTGTGTTACTATACTGACTGTAAAGAGCAGCATGCATTACTATACTGACTGTAAAGAGCAGCATGCATTACTATACTGACTGTAAAGAGCTGCATGTGTTACTATACTGACTGTAAAGTGCAGCATGTGTTACTATACTGACTGTAAAGAGCAGCGTGCGTTACTATACTGACTGTAAAGTGCAGCGTGCGTTACTATACTGACTGTAAAGTGCAGCGTGCGTTACTATACTGGCTGTAAAGTGCAGCGTGTGTTACTATACTGACTGTAAAGTGCCGCATGTGTTACTATACTGACTGTAAAGAGCAGCGTGTGTTACTATACTGACTGTAAAGTGCAGCGTGTGTTACTATACTGACTGTAAAGAGCAGCATGTGTTACTATACTGACTGTAAAGAGCAGCGTGTGTTACTATACTGACTGTAAAGTGCAGCGTGTGTTACTATACTGACTGTAAAGAGCAGCATGTGTTACTATACTGACTGTAAAGAGCAGCATGTGTTACTATACTGACTGTAAAGTGCAGCATGTGTTACTATACTGACTGTAAAGTGCAGCATGTGTTACTATACTGACTGTAAAGTGCAGCGTGCGTTACTATACTGACTGTAAAGAGCAGCGTGTGTTACTATACTGACTGTAAAGTGCAGCGTGCGTTACTATACTGACTGTAAAGAGCAGCATGTGTTACTATACTGACTGTAAAGTGCAGCATGCGTTACTATACTGACTGTAAAGTGCAGCGTGTGTTACTATACTGACTGTAAAGAGCAGCATGTATTACTATACTGACTGTAAAGAGCAGCATGTGTTACTATACTGACTGTAAAGTGCAGCATGTGTTACTATACTGACTGTAAAGTGCAGCATGTGTTACTATACTGACTGTAAAGTGCAGCGTGTGTTACTATACTGACTGTAAAGTGCCGCATGTGTTACTATACTGACTGTAAAGTGCAGCGTGCGTTACTATACTGACTGTAAAGAGCAGCGTGTGTTACTATACTGACTGTAAAGTGCAGCATGCGTTACTATACTGACTGTAAAGTGCAGCGTGTGTTACTATACTGACTGTAAAGAGCAGCATGTGTTACTATACTGACTGTAAAGTGCAGCGTGTGTTACTATACTGACTGTAAAGTGCAGCATGTGTTACTATACTGACTGTAAAGTGCAGCGTGCGTTACTATACTGACTGTAAAGTGCAGCGTGCGTTACTATACTGACTGTAAAGTGCAGCATGCGTTACTATACTGACTGTAAAGTGCAGCGTGTGTTACTATACTGACTGTAAAGAGCAGCATGTGTTACTATACTGACTGTAAAGTGCAG
Source organism: Rhinoderma darwinii (assembly GCF_050947455.1). NCBI lineage: Eukaryota > Metazoa > Chordata > Amphibia > Anura > Rhinodermatidae > Rhinoderma > Rhinoderma darwinii. Next base: position 25,754,287 of record NC_134698.1, read on the forward strand.
CGTGTGTTACTATACTGACTGTAAAGTGCAGCATGTGTTACTATACTGACTGTAAAGAGCAGCGTGCGTTACTATACTGACTGTAAAGAGCAGCATGTGTTACTATACTGACTGTAAAGTGCAGTGTGCGTTACTATACTGACTGTAAAGAGCAGCGTGCGTTACTATACTGACTGTAAAGAGCAGCATGTGTTACTATACTGACTGTAAAGTGCAGCGTGTGTTACTATACTGACTGTAAAGAGCAGCATGTGTTACTATACTGACTGTAAAGAGCAGCGTGCATTACTATACTGACTGTAAAGAGCAGCATGTGTTACTATACTGACTGTAAAGTGCAGTGTGCGTTACTATACTGACTGTAAAGAGCAGCGTGCGTTACTATACTGACTGTAAAGTGCCGCATGTGTTACTATACTGACTGTAAAGTGCCGCATGTGTTACTATACTGACTGTAAAGTGCAGCATGTGTTACTATACTGACTGTAAAGTGCAGCATGTGTTACTATACTGACTGTAAAGAGCAGCGTGCGTTACTATACTGACTGTAAAGAGCAGCATGTGTTACTATACTGACTGTAAAGTGCAGTGTGCGTTACTATACTGACTGTAAAGAGCAGCGTGCGTTACTATACTGACTGTAAAGTGCCGCATGTGTTACTATACTGACTGTAAAGAGCAGCGTGCGTTACTATACTGACTGTAAAGAGCAGCGTGCGTTACTATACTGACTGTAAAGAGCAGCGTGCCTTACTATACTGACTGTAAAGTGCCGCATGTGTTACTATACTGACTGTAAAGTGCAGCATGTGTTACTATACTGACTGTAAAGAGCAGCATGTGTTACTATACTGACTGTAAAGAGCAGCATGTGTTACTATACTGACTGTAAAGTGCAGCGTGCGTTACTATACTGACTGTAAAGAGCAGCGTGTGTTACTATACTGACTGTAAAGTGCAGCGTGTGTTACTATACTGACTGTAAAGTGCAGCATGTGTTACTATACTGACTGTAAAGTGCAGCGTGCGTTACTATACTGACTGTAAAGAGCAGCGTGTGTTACTATACTGACTGTAAAGTGCAGCATGTGTTACTATACTGACTGTAAAGTGCAGCGTGTGTTACTATACTGACTGTAAAGTGCAGCATGTGTTACTATACTGACTGTAAAGTGCAGCGTGCGTTACTATACTGACTGTAAAGTGCTGCATGTGTTACTATACTGACTGTAAATTGCAGCGTGTGTTACTATACTGACTGTAAAGAGCAGCATGCGTTACTATACTGACTGTAAAGTGCAGCATGTGTTACTATACTGACTGTAAAGAGCAGCGTGCGTTACTATACTGACTGTAAAGTGCAGCGTGCGTTACTATACTGACTGTAAAGTGCAGCGTGCGTTACTATACTGACTGTAAAGTGCAGCGTGCGTTACTATACTGACTGTAAAGTGCAGCGTGCGTTACTATACTGACTGTAAAGTGCAGCGTGCGTTACTATACTGACTGTAAAGAGCAGCGTGCGTTACTATACTGACTGTAAAGTGCCGCATGCGTTACTATACTGACTGTAATGTGCAGCATGTGTTACTATACTGACTGTAAAGAGCAGCATGTGTTACTATACTGACTGTAAAGTGCCGCGTGTGTTACTATACTGACTGTAAAGTGCAGCGTGCGTTACTATACTGACTGTAAAGTGCAGCGTGCGTTACTATACTGACTGTAAAGTGCAGCGTGTGTTACTATACTGACTGTAAAGTGCAGCAGGCGTTACTATACTGACTGTAAAGAGCAGCATGCGTTACTATACTGACTGTAAATTGCAGCGTGTGTTACTATACTGACTGTAAAGTGCAGCGTGCGTTACTATACTGACTGTAAAGTGCAGCGTGCGTTACTATACTGACTGTAAAGAGCAGCATGCGTTACTATACTGACTGTAAAGTGCCGCATGCGTTACTATACTGACTGTAAAGTGCAGCATGCGTTACTATACTGACTGTAAAGTGCCGCATGCGTTACTATACTGACTGTAAAGTGCAGCATGTGTTACTATACTGACTGTAAAGTGCAGCAGGCGTTACTATACTGACTGTAAAGTGCAGCGTGCGTTACTATACTGACTGTAAAGTGCAGCGTGTGTTACTATACTGACTGTAAAGTGCCGCATGTGTTACTATACTGACTGTAAAGTGCAGCGTGTGTTACTATACTGACTGTAAAGTGCAGCGTGTGTTACTATACTGACTGTAAAGTGCCACATGTGTTACTATACTGACTGTAAAGTGCCGCATGTATTACTATACTGACTGTAAAGTGCAGCGTGTGTTACTATACTGACTGTAAAGTGCTGCATGTGTTACTATACTGACTGTAAAGTGCCGCATGTGTTACTATACTGACTGTAAAGTGCAGCGTGCATTACTATACTGACTGTAAAGTGCAGCAGGCGTTACTATACTGACTGTAAAGTGCAGCGTGCGTTACTATACTGACTGTAAAGTGCAGCGTGTGTTACTATACTGACTGTAAAGTGCCGCATGTGTTACTATACTGACTGTAAAGTGCAGCGTGTGTTACTATACTGACTGTAAAGTGCAGCGTGTGTTACTATACTGACTGTAAAGTGCCGCATGTGTTACTATACTGACTGTAAAGTGCCGCATGTATTACTATACTGACTGTAAAGTGCAGCGTGTGTTACTATACTGACTGTAAAGTGCCGCATGTGTTACTATACTGACTGTAAAGTGCAGCAGGCGTTACTATACTGACTGTAAAGTGCAGCGTGCGTTACTATACTGACTGTAAAGTGCAGCGTGTGTTACTATACTGACTGTAAAGTGCCGCATGTGTTACTATACTGACTGTAAAGTGCAGCATGTGTTACTATACTGACTGTAAAGTGCAGCGTGTGTTACTATACTGACTGTAAAGTACCGCATGTGTTACTATACTGACTGTAAAGTGCCGCATGTATTACTATACTGACTGTAAAGTGCAGCGTGTGTTACTATACTGACTGTAAAGTGCAGCGTGTGTTACTATACTGACTGTAAAGTGCCGCATGTGTTACTATACTGACTGTAAAGTGCAGCAGGCGTTACTATACTGACTGTAAAGTGCAGCGTGCGTTACTATACTGACTGTAAAGTGCAGCGTGTGTTACTATACTGACTGTAAAGTGCCGCATGTGTTACTATACTGACTGTAAAGAGCAGCATGTGTTACTATACTGACTGTAAAGTGCTGCATGTGTTACTATACTGACTGTAAAGTGGTGCATGTGTTACTATACTGACTGTAAAGAGCAGCATGTGTTACTATACTGACTGTAAAGTGCAGCGTGTGTTACTATACTGACTGTAAAGAGCAGCATGTGTTACTATACTGACTGTAAAGAGCAGCATGTGTTACTATACTGACTGTAAAGTGCAGCATGTGTTACTATACTGACTGTAAAGTGCAGCATGTGTTACTATACTGACTGTAAAGTGCAGCGTGTGTTACTATACTGACTGTAAAGTGCAGCGTGTGTTACTATACTGACTTTAAAGTGCAGCGTGTGTTACTATACTGACTGTAAAGTGCCGCATGTGTTACTATACTGACTGTAAAGTGCAGCATGTGTTACTATACTGACTGTAAAGTGCAGCATGCGTTACTATACTGACTGTAAAGTGCAGCGTGTGTTACTATACTGACTGTAAAGTGCCGCGTGTGTTACTATACTGACTGTAAAGTGCCGCATGTGTTACTATACTGACTGTAAAGTGCCGCATGTGTTACTATACTGACTGTGAAGAGCAGCGTGCGTTACTATACTGACTGTAAAGAGCAGCGTGCGTTACTATACTGACTGTAAAGTGCAGCGTGTGTTACTATACTGAGTGTAAAGCGCCGCATGTGTTACTATACTGAGTGTAAAGAGCAGCGTGTGTTACTATTCTGACTGTAAAGTGCAGCGTGCGTTACTATACTGACTGTAAAGTGCTGCATGTGTTACTATACTGACTGTAAAGTGGTGCATGTGTTACTATACTGACTGTAAAGAGCAGCATGTGTTACTATACTGACTGTAAAGTGCAGCGTGTGTTACTATACTGACTGTAAAGAGCAGCATGTGTTACTATACTGACTGTAAAGTGCAGCGTGCGTTACTATACTGACTGTAAAGTGCAGCGTGTGTTACTATACTGACTGTAAAGTGCAGCGTGTGTTACTATACTGACTGTAAAGAGCAGCGTGTGTTACTATACTAACTGTAAAGTGCCGCATGTGTTACTATACTGACTGTGAAGAGCAGCATGCTTTACTATACTGACTGTAAAGTGCAGCGTGCGTTACTATACTGACTGTAAAGTGCAGCGTGCGTTACTATACTGACTGTAAAGTGCAGCGTGTGTTACTATACTGACTGTAAAGTGCAGCATGTGTTACTATACTGACTGTAAAGTGCAGCGTGTGTTACTATACTGACTGTAAAGAGCAGCATGTGTTACTATACTGACTGTAAAGTGCCGCATGTGTTACTATACTGACTGTGAAGAGCAGCGTGCGTTACTATACTGACTGTAAAGAGCAGCGTGTGTTATTATACTGACTGTAAAGTGCAGCGTGCGTTACTATACTGACTGTAAAGAGCAGCATGCGTTACTATACTGACTGTAAAGTGCAGCGTGCGTTACTATACTGACTGTAAAGTGCCGCATGTGTTACTATACTGACTGTAAAGTGCCGCATGTGTTACTATACTGACTGTAAAGTGCTGCATGTGTTACTATACTGACTGTAAAGTGCCGCATGTGTTACTATACTGACTGTAAAGTGGTGCATGTGTTACTATACTGACTGTAAAGAGCAGCATGTGTTACTATACTGACTGTAAAGTGCAGCATGTGTTACTATACTGACTGTAAAGAGCAGCGTGCGTTACTATACTGACTGTAAAGTACAGCGTGTGTTACTATACTGACTGTAAAGTGCAGCATGTGTTACTATACTGACTGTAAAGTGCAGCATGCGTTACTATACTGACTGTAAAGTACAGCGTGTGTTACTATACTGACTGTAAAGTGCAGCATGTGTTACTATACTGACTGTAAAGTGCAGCATGCGTTACTATACTGACTGTAAAGTGCAGCATGTGTTACTATACTGACTGTAAAGTGCAGCGTGTGTTACTATACTGACTTTAAAGTGCAGCGTGTGTTACTATACTGACTGTAAAGTGCCGCATGTGTTACTATACTGACTGTAAAGTGCAGCATGTGTTACTATACTGACTGTAAAGTGCAGCATGCGTTACTATACTGACTGTAAAGTGCAGCGTGTGTTACTATACTGACTGTAAAGTGCCGCGTGTGTTACTATACTGACTGTAAAGTGCCGCGTGTGTTACTATACTGACTGTAAAGTGCCGCATGTGTTACTATACTGACTGTGAAGAGCAGCGTGCGTTACTATACTGACTGTAAAGAGCAGCGTGCGTTACTATACTGACTGTAAAGTGCAGCGTGTGTTACTATACTGAGTGTAAAGCGCCGCATGTGTTACTATACTGAGTGTAAAGAGCAGCGTGTGTTACTATTCTGACTGTAAAGTGCAGCGTGCGTTACTATACTGACTGTAAAGTGCTGCATGTGTTACTATACTGACTGTAAAGTGGTGCATGTGTTACTATACTGACTGTAAAGAGCAGCATGTGTTACTATACTGACTGTAAAGTGCAGCGTGTGTTACTATACTGACTGTAAAGAGCAGCATGTGTTACTATACTGACTGTAAAGTGCAGCGTGCGTTACTATACTGACTGTAAAGTGCAGCGTGTGTTACTATACTGACTGTAAAGTGCAGCATGTGTTACTATACTGACTGTAAAGTGCAGCGTGTGTTACTATACTGACTGTAAAGAGCAGCATGTGTTACTATACTAACTGTAAAGTGCCGCATGTGTTACTATACTGACTGTGAAGAGCAGCGTGCTTTACTATACTGACTGTAAAGTGCAGCGTGCGTTACTATACTGACTGTAAAGTGCAGCGTGCGTTACTATACTGACTGTAAAGTGCAGCGTGTGTTACTATACTGACTGTAAAGAGCAGCATGTGTTACTATACTGACTGTAAAGTGCCGCATGTGTTACTATACTGACTGTGAAGAGCAGCGTGCGTTACTATACTGACTGTAAAGAGCAGCGTGTGTTACTATACTGACTGTAAAGTGCCGCATGTGTTACTATACTGACTGTAAAGTGCAGCGTGCGTTACTATACTGACTGTAAAGAGCAGCATGCGTTACTATACTGACTGTAAAGTGCAGCGTGCGTTACTATACTGACTGTAAAGTGCCGCATGTGTTACTATACTGACTGTAAAGTGCCGCATGTGTTACTATACTGACTGTAAAGTGCTGCATGTGTTACTATACTGACTGTAAAGTGCCGCATGTGTTACTATACTGACTGTAAAGTGGTGCATGTGTTACTATACTGACTGTAAAGAGCAGCATGTGTTACTATACTGACTGTAAAGTGCAGCATGTGTTACTATACTGACTGTAAAGAGCAGCGTGCGTTACTATACTGACTGTAAAGTACAGCGTGTGTTACTATACTGACTGTAAAGTGCAGCATGTGTTACTATACTGACTGTAAAGTGCAGCATGCGTTACTATACTGACTGTAAAGTGCAGCATGTGTTACTATACTGACTGTAAAGTGCAGCGTGTGTTACTATACTGACTGTAAAGTGCCGCATGTGTTACTATACTGACTGTAAAGTGCCGCATGTGTTACTATACTGACTGTAAAGTGCCGCATGTGTTACTATACTGACTGTAAAGTGCAGCGTGTGTTACTATACTGACAGTAAAGTGCCGCATGTGTTACTATACTGACTGTAAAGTGCAGCGTGTGTTACTATACTGACTGTAAAGTGCCGCATGCGTTACTATACTGACTGTAAAGTGCAGCATGCGTTACTATACTGACTGTAAAGAGCAGCATGTGTTACTATACTGACTGTAAAGTGCAGCGTGTGTTACTATACTGACTGTAAAGTGCTGCATGTGTTACTATACTGACTGTAAAGTTCCGCATGTGTTACTATACTGACTGTAAAGTGCCGCATGTGTTACTATACTGACTGTAAAGTGCAGCGTGTGTTACTATACTGACTGTAAAGTGCCGCATGTGTTACTATACTGACTGTAAAGTGCAGCGTGTGTTACTATACTGACTGTAAAGTGCCGCATGTGTTACTATACTGACTGTAAAGTGCAGCATGCGTTACTATACTGACTGTAAAGTGCAGCATGTGTTACTGTACTGACTGTAAAGTGCCGCATTTGTTACTATACTGACTGTAAAGTGCAGCATGTGTTGCTATACTGACTGTAAAGTGCAGCATGTAATACTATACTGACTGTAAAGTGCCGCATGTGTTACTATACTGACTGTAAAGTGCAGCATGTGTTACTATACTGACTGTAAAGTGCCGCATTTGTTACTATACTGACTGTAAAGTGCAGCATGTGTTACTATACTGACTGTAAAGTGCAGCATGTGTTACTATACTGGCTGTAAAGTGCAGCGTGTGTTACTATACTGACTGTAAAGTGCCGCATTTATTACTATACTGACTGTAAAGTGCCGCATGTGTTACTATACTGACTGTAAAGTGCAGCGTGTGTTACTATACTGACTGTAAAGTGCAGCGTGTGTTACTATACTGACTGTAAAGTGCCGCGTGTGTTACTATACTGACTGTAAAGTGCCGCATGTATTACTATACTGACTGTAAAGTGCAGCGTGTGTTACTATACTGACTGTAAAGTGCCGCATGTGTTACTATACTGAGTGTAAAGTGCCGCGTGTGTTACTATACTGACTGTAAAGTGCAGCGTGTGTTACTATACTGACTGTAAAGTGCAGCGTGCGTTACTATACTGACTGTAAAGTGCTGCATGTGTTACTATACTGACTGTAAAGTGGTGCATGTGTTACTATACTGACTGTAAAGAGCAGCATGTGTTACTATACTGACTGTAAAGTGCAGCGTGTGTTACTATACTGACTGTAAAGAGCAGCATGTGTTACTATACTGACTGTAAAGTGCAGCGTGCGTTACTATACTGACTATAAAGTGCCGCATGTGTTACTATACTGACTGTAAAGTGCCGCATGTGTTACTATACTGACTGTAAAGTGCCGCATGTGTTACTATACTGACTGTAAAGTGGTGCATGTGTTACTATACTGACTGTAAAGTGGTGCATGTGTTACTATACTGACTGTAAAGAGCAGCATGTGTTACTATACTGACTGTAAAGTGCAGCATGTGTTACTATACTGACTGTAAAGTGCAGCGTGCGTTACTATACTGACTGTAAAGAGCAGCGTGCGTTACTATACTGACTGTAAAGAGCAGCGTGCGTTACTATACTGACTGTAAAGTGCAGCGTGTGTTACTATACTGACTGTACAGTGCAGCGTGCGTTACTATACTGACTGTAAAGAGCAGCGTGTGTTACTATACTGACTGTACAGTGCAGCGTGTGTTACTATACTGACTGTAAAGAGCAGCGTGTGTTACTATACTGACTGTAAAGAGCAGCGTGCGTTACTATACTGACTGTAAAGTGCAGTGTGTGTTTCTATACTGACTGTAAAGTGCAGCGTGCGTTACTATACTGACTGTAAAGAGCAGCGTGCGTTACTATACTGACTGTAAAGTGCAGCATGTGTTACTATACTGACTGTAAAGTGCAGCATGTGTTACTATACTGACTGTAAAGAGCAGCATGTGTTACTATACTGACTGTAAAGTACAGCGTGTGTTACTATACTGACTGTAAAGTGCAGCGTGTGTTACTATACTGACTGTAAAGTGCAGCGTGTGTTACTATACTGACTGTAAAGTGCAGCGTGTGTTACTATACTGACTTTAAAGTGCAGCGTGTGTTACTATACTGACTGTAAAGTGCCGCATGTGTTACTATACTGACTGTAAAGTGCAGCATGTGTTACTATACTGACTGTAAAGTGCAGCATGCGTTACTATACTGACTGTAAAGTGCAGCGTGTGTTACTATACTGACTGTAAAGTGCCGCGTGTGTTACTATACTGACTGTAAAGTGCTGCATGTGTTACTATACTGACTGTAAAGTGCCGCATGTGTTACTATACTGACTGTGAAGAGCAGCGTGCGTTACTATACTGACTGTAAAGAGCAGCGTGCGTTACTATACTGACTGTAAAGTGCAGCGTGTGTTACTATACTGAGTGTAAAGCGCCGCATGTGTTACTATACTGAGTGTAAAGAGCAGCGTGTGTTACTATTCTGACTGTAAAGTGCAGCGTGCATTACTATACTGACTGTAAAGTGCTGCATGTGTTACTATACTGACTGTAAAGTGGTGCATGTGTTACTATACTGACTGTAAAGAGCAGCATGTGTTACTATACTGACTGTAAAGTGCAGCGTGTGTTACTATACTGACTGTAAAGAGCAGCATGTGTTACTATACTGACTGTAAAGTGCAGCGTGCGTTACTATACTGACTGTAAAGTGCAGCGTGTGTTACTATACTGACTGTAAAGAGCAGCGTGTGTTACTTTACTAACTGTAAAGTGCCGCATGTGTTACTATACTGACTGTGAAGAGCAGCGTGCTTTACTATACTGACTGTAAAGTGCAGCGTGCGTTACTATACTGACTGTAAAGTGCAGCGTGCGTTACTATACTGACTGTAAAGTGCAGCGTGTGTTACTATACTGACTGTAAAGTGCAGCATGTGTTACTATACTGACTGTAAAGTGCAGCGTGTGTTACTATACTGACTGTAAAGAGCAGCATGTGTTACTATACTGACTGTAAAGTGCCGCATGTGTTACTATACTGACTGTGAAGAGCAGCGTGCGTTACTATACTGACTGTAAAGAGCAGCGTGTGTTATTATACTGACTGTAAAGTGCAGCGTGCGTTACTATACTGACTGTAAAGAGCAGCATGCGTTACTATACTGACTGTAAAGTGCAGCGTGCGTTACTATACTGACTGTAAAGTGCCGCATGTGTTACTATACTGACTGTAAAGTGCTGCATGTGTTACTATACTGACTGTAAAGTGCCGCATGTGTTACTATACTGACTGTAAAGTGGTGCATGTGTTACTATACTGACTGTAAAGAGCAGCATGTGTTACTATACTGACTGTAAAGTGCAGCATGTGTTACTATACTGACTGTAAAGAGCAGCGTGCGTTACTATACTGACTGTAAAGTACAGCGTGTGTTACTATACTGACTGTAAAGTGCAGCATGTGTTACTATACTGACTGTAAAGTGCAGCATGCGTTACTATACTGACTGTAAAGTACAGCGTGTGTTACTATACTGACTGTAAAGTGCAGCATGTGTTACTATACTGACTGTAAAGTGCAGCATGCGTTACTATACTGACTGTAAAGTGCAGCATGTGTTACTATACTGACTGTAAAGTGCAGCGTGTGTTACTATACTGACTTTAAAGTGCAGCGTGTGTTACTATACTGACTGTAAAGTGCCGCATGTGTTACTATACTGACTGTAAAGTGCAGCATGTGTTACTATACTGACTGTAAAGTGCAGCATGCGTTACTATACTGACTGTAAAGTGCAGCGTGTGTTACTATACTGACTGTAAAGTGCCGCGTGTGTTACTATACTGACTGTAAAGTGCCGCGTGTGTTACTATACTGACTGTAAAGTGCCGCATGTGTTACTATACTGACTGTGAAGAGCAGCGTGCGTTACTATACTGACTGTAAAGAGCAGCGTGCGTTACTATACTGACTGTAAAGTGCAGCGTGTGTTACTATACTGAGTGTAAAGCGCCGCATGTGTTACTATACTGAGTGTAAAGAGCAGCGTGTGTTACTATTCTGACTGTAAAGTGCAGCGTGCGTTACTATACTGACTGTAAAGTGCTGCATGTGTTACTATACTGACTGTAAAGTGGTGCATGTGTTACTATACTGACTGTAAAGAGCAGCATGTGTTACTATACTGACTGTAAAGTGCAGCGTGTGTTACTATACTGACTGTAAAGAGCAGCATGTGTTACTATACTGACTGTAAAGTGCAGCGTGCGTTACTATACTGACTGTAAAGTGCAGCGTGTGTTACTATACTGACTGTAAAGTGCAGCATGTGTTACTATACTGACTGTAAAGTGCAGCGTGTGTTACTATACTGACTGTAAAGAGCAGCATGTGTTACTATACTAACTGTAAAGTGCCGCATGTGTTACTATACTGACTGTGAAGAGCAGCGTGCTTTACTATACTGACTGTAAAGTGCAGCGTGCGTTACTATACTGACTGTAAAGTGCAGCGTGCGTTACTATACTGACTGTAAAGTGCAGCGTGTGTTACTATACTGACTGTAAAGAGCAGCATGTGTTACTATACTGACTGTAAAGTGCCGCATGTGTTACTATACTGACTGTGAAGAGCAGCGTGCGTTACTATACTGACTGTAAAGAGCAGCGTGTGTTACTATACTGACTGTAAAGTGCCGCATGTGTTACTATACTGACTGTAAAGTGCAGCGTGCGTTACTATACTGACTGTAAAGAGCAGCGTGCGTTACTATACTGACTGTAAAGTGCAGTGTGCGTTACTATACTGACTGTAAAGTGCCGCATGTGTTACTATACTGACTGTAAAGTGCCGCATGTGTTACTATACTGACTGTAAAGTGCTGCATGTGTTACTATACTGACTGTAAAGTGCCGCATGTGTTACTATACTGACTGTAAAGTGGTGCATGTGTTACTATACTGACTGTAAAGAGCAGCATGTGTTACTATACTGACTGTAAAGTGCAGCATGTGTTACTATACTGACTGTAAAGAGCAGCGTGCGTTACTATACTGACTGTAAAGTACAGCGTGTGTTACTATACTGACTGTAAAGTGCAGCATGTGTTACTATACTGACTGTAAAGTGCAGCATGCGTTACTATACTGACTGTAAAGTGCAGCATGTGTTACTATACTGACTGTAAAGTGCAGCGTGTGTTACTATACTGACTGTAAAGTGCCGCATGTGTTACTATACTGACTGTAAAGTGCCGCATGTGTTACTATACTGACTGTAAAGTGCCGCATGTGTTACTATACTGACTGTAAAGTGCAGCGTGTGTTACTATACTGACTGTAAAGTGCCGCATGTGTTACTATACTGACTGTAAAGTGCAGCGTGTGTTACTATACTGACTGTAAAGTGCCGCATGCGTTACTATACTGACTGTAAAGTGCAGCATGCGTTACTATACTGACTGTAAAGAGCAGCATGTGTTACTATACTGACTGTAAAGTGCAGCGTGTGTTACTATACTGACTGTAAAGTGCTGCATGTGTTACTATACTGACTGTAAAGTTCCGCATGTGTTACTATACTGACTGTAAAGAGCAGCGTGCGTTACTATACTGACTGTAAAGAGCAGCGTGCGTTACTATACTGACTGTAAAGAGCAGCATGTGTTACTATACTGACTGTAAAGAGCAGCATACGTTACTATACTGACTGTAAAGTGCCGCATGTGTCACTATACTGACTGTAAAGTGCAGCGTGTGTTATTATACTGACTGTAAAGTGCAGCGTGTGTTACTATACTGACTGTAAAGTGCCGCATGTGTTACTATACTGACTGTAAAGTGCCGCATGTGTTACTATACTGACTGTAAAGTGCAGCGTGTGTTACTATACTGACTGTAAAGTGCCGCATGTGTTACTATACTGACTGTAAAGAGCAGCGTGTGTTACTATACTGACTGTAAAGTGCCGCATGTGTAACTATACTGACTGTAAAGAGCAGCATGTGTTACTATACTGACTGTAAAGTGCAGCGTGTGTTACTATACTGACTGTAAAGTGCAGCGTGTGTTACTATACTGACTGTAAAGTGCAGCATGTGTTACTATACTGACTGTAAAGTGCAGCGTGTGTTACTATACTGACTGTAAAGTGCAGCATGTGTTACTATACTGACTGTAAAGTGCAGCGTGTTACTATACTGACTGTAAAGTGCCGCATGTGTTACTATACTGACTGTAAAGAGCCATTAAGGGGGCCCTGACACAAGTTTGAACACTGACATTGTTCTTTCATTTTTGTGTTTGAATTTTGGATACACGTTGCCCTGGTCATTTTACTAGTATTTATAGCTGGGGCAATATAGGGATATTTACTACACAATTGCCTGTAGCATTATGAGACCTTGCAGTTTATAACAACGATGTTCAATAAGGGCCTGTTCACATCACCGTTCCGTTCCGTAGTCGACTTCGCTATTGATTCCGTCGGAAAACTGGAAACCAGCCGGAATGGTGACGAACGGAAGCCATTAGCGATGTTTCCATCAACATTGAGATCAATGGTGACTGAAACGGAAGCTGTGCTGTCACTTTCACTTTCCGTTGCGGGGTTCACCCGACAGAACCTCGGAACGGAAGCGAACGGTGATGTGAACAGGCACTAATGTATTTTTTTGTTCACACAGCTTTAATTTTTTTGTTTCGTTTTACAAGTTGTTTCTTACTTACAATTTATTTTTATTTATTTTTTTTGTGTGGAGGGGGGGGGGGGGCGCCATTTCCATTTTTGCCTCAGGCAGCAGAAAAGCTAGAATCGGCCCTGTATCTACCTATCTATCTATCTCATATCTATCTATCTATCTATCTATCTATCTATCTATCTATCTATCTCTCTCTCTCTCTCTCTCTCTCTCTCTCTCTCTCTCTCTCTCTCTCTCTCTCTCTCTCTCTATCTATCTATCTATCTATCTATCTCATATCTATCTATCTATCTCTTTTCCCATTACATACTTTTATTGCTTATTGATTAGATTTATCATCAAAAGAATTGCCGCTCCAGTCATTGGGAATTATATCAAAACCTGTTTCCTTATCTCTCATTAACTCCCATTAACAAGATTGTTGGAGGTCCGGGTGGTCAGACCCCGCTGAGCAGTTTTATTTTATATCCTGTATAATCAATATGGTCTGTCATGGGAAAAATATCCTTGAAATGTCCCTGGAGGACCCAGGACAATTTGATAATCCAAAACCAAAACCATGAAAAATCCAGTAATCTGTATTCTATAGGTGTTGAGAATATCAAAAAAGAAATAAAAATGCCTCTGGCTGCCCAAACACATACAATGGCTGTCGGTCGATCGACAACTATTCTTTTTGACTCCCTCATATACTGTACGTGCACCCTTGACTCGGCCGAGCCACCTCTGCCACCTACTTATCTCCTGGGAAAACAAGGGATCGGGCATGTTAGATCTATCGTTTTCCTGCCCAACATCTGCCACCGGGGGGGGGGGGTCAGGATACCCCCATACACATTAGATAGTCCTCTGACTTTTTTATGTTATGTGTTTGGGAACCTTTAGGACATGTTCACACAGCTTTTGTTTTTGAGCATTACTTCCCATCCCAAGTAATGAAATCATAAATCAGATTCTCGGTATAGAAGTAATGACGGATAATATAGATGATATCAGTGGTGAGTAATGGAAGGCGAATTACCAATAAATCGTATTTCTGGAATTGATCGCTAACATGTATATTTTGAGTCTACATCAAATATGTAATCGGAGGTTATATGGACAAAAGTATTGGGACCCAGCTCTTAATCATTGAATTCCGGTGTTTCATTCAGTCCCACAGGTGTATAAATCCAGAACTCGCCGTGCAGTCGCCTTTACAGACATTTGTGATAGAATGGGTCATTGTAAAGACATCACTGAATCCCAGCGCGGTCCTGTAATAGGACGTCATCGATGTAACAAGTCAGTTTGTGATATTTCTTCCCTCCTAGATATTCCACTATCAGCTGTGAGTGATATTATTGTAAAGTGGAAGTGTTTAGGAGCCTCAGCAACTCAGCCACGAAGTGGAGACCACGTAAAGTTACACAGCCGGGCGCCGAGTGTTGTGGCGTTTAGTGTATAAAAGTCGCCAACGCTCTGCTGACTCAATAACTGCAGAGTACAGACCTCCTCTGGCATTAATATCTGTACAATCACTGTGCCCCAGGAGCTTCATGGCACGGGGTCCAAGCAGCTCCATGCCAGTCTTACAAAGTCTAAAGTTTTTTACTTTATTTTAGCTTCTAAGTGAAATTCGCAGGAAAATCTACAGCGGCTAATGCACACTGTTTTTGGTAGCAGAAAGCAAATTCGCACCAAAATTTTCTGGATTCGTGATGGGTGTGGATTTAGTCTAACAGTCTATCAGTGTTGTCTGAAGTGTTCCCTTAAAGGGGCTGTCCAAGATTAGAAAAAGGGTCTGGGGGGGCGTGGCCTGACTGCCGAACTGGATGGCTATGTGAGTGCTTAGCTCCTGCACCGTTAAGCAACTAAAGCGACTTTCAACGGATTTAAACTCTTTTTTTCTGGCTACACCCGGTTTACTGCTTATTTACGATGCCTAGAAGGAAGAGACCGCTGAAGAAACCGGAGAAACTCCTAGATTTCTTCTTTCCCGCGACCTCGGGCAGAATCCAAGATGGCGCCGGGGAAGACTCACACGCAGAGTCTCTGACTTCGGAGCCTGCACTGGAACGTTCAGAGCAGGGAGAGGATGAGGACGCTGTACACGCTAGGAGGAGTACATCCTTACCTCCTAGATCGAGATCGTCAGTATTACCTCCCTCCCGTTTAAGAGGCATCCCAGACCGACATATATCAGGTGAAGGGACACTTACCTCAGAACAACAGGGCGTTGTCCAGCGCCGCTCACAGGATGGGGCCTCGTCAACTTCTTCATCTCCTCGGCCGTGTAGTCCTGAATCACGGAGACCGAGGATACAGCCGCAAGATACCCTCCTGGCACAGGTGAGAGATACACCCTCACCACTGTTATCTGTTGCAAATGAGCTCCCTGACGGGTTTGATGAACTGCCGGCTTCCAATATGGCGGTTACAGATGCCACCATGAAACATATGTTGCAGGCCTTACGCCAATCTCTGCATGCGGGTTTTCCAACCTTACACATCCTATTTCCACATCTTTACAAGAAGAGGAGAACCGGGTTAACCACGTGGAAACCAAAATGGGGTCGTTTGCCACCTCACATAATGATCTCATAGACGCTCATTATGGCCTTGAAACGGAAGTACAACAATTACGTGCTAAAGTTGCCGACTTGGAGGATAGATCAAGGCGCAATAACGTGAAGTTTCGATGTATCCCTGAATCGGTTATGCCACAAAATCTGACCCTATGTATTCAATCTCTTGCAAAATGCATACTGCCTGACTGTACCCCGCAGGACTTGATTATTGATAGAGCACACCGGGTGCCACGACCTAAGCATTTGGGAGAACATGTTCCAAGGGATGTCTTGGTTCGTGTCCATTTTTTCCAAACTAAGGAAAACCTGATGTATGCGGCTAGGAAGATGAATCGCCTGCCGGAACCTTATCAGATGGTCACTCTATATATTGATCTATCTTCTACTACCTTGCAACTCCGACGCCAACTATCCCCTATTACTTCAGCATTGAGAGATCAGAAAGTTTTATATAAATGGGGTTTCCCGGTTCGCCTGCTCATCACCCGAAATAATGTTCTACACATCGTTAGAACACTGGAAGAAGGTTCTGCATTATTACACCAATGGAAGATCCCGCTTTCATCAAGACAAGCTCCTCTGCCAACAGCTCCTAAACGTATCACGAATGAATGGCGTGTTGCTGGTTCTCCAAAGCACCCACACCGTTGAGGTACTCTCGCTATATTACAGGTGCTTCCTCGGGATGGTTCTCCCAAACCTTGAGGAAACTCACTGACTGTTCTACCCCCCTCTCTTGTAAGACGGCTATAATGCTGTTATGGTCTAACAAAATGTTGTTTTATTGCTGGTATATCAGCTTGTTTTTCTATATGTTTGTTTATTTTTTCCTGTTAGTCATTATGTGGAAAGATGCATCAACTAATTCTTTCTCCAAGGCTGTAATTGCAATATGGTACAGTGATGGTGGAAATAGTCTGTTGTCATGTAATATCCAGCTTAAATGTGAACATCCAGAATCTTACTCTGCACTTATTGACATATCCTAATGGTGTTAAAAATGGCATCCCTTAATGTGAAAGGTCTTAATAGTCCGCAAAAGAGAGCATTTATGTGGGCAGAAGCCCGGGATCTGTCATGTGATGTTTTTTGCATCCAGGAAACGCATATTATCCAGAAAGATGCGTTTAGGATAAAACACCCTAGCTTCCCAGTAATATACCAATCGCATTTCACTTCTAAATCCAGAGGAGTTCTCCTAGCCGTAAAAAATACTATAGCATTCCAACTTATCCAGGAGAAAATAGATACTGCAGGCCGGTATGTTATTTGGGTTTGTTCCCTCAATAATGTCATATATACAGTGGTGTCGGTTTATGCTCCTAATACGGGTCAAATTCGCTTCTTTAATAAGGTAATGCGCCTCATATCTAAAGTGCGGCAGGGAAAACTCCTTATATGTGGCGATTTCAACACAATAACGGATACGAACCTGGATACTACCTCTAGTGTGAGAAGACAACTCAATTCATTGGGTGAGAGTTTATGGAAGGAGGAACTATACGATGACTGTGCGCATGCCACCATCCTCCAAAGGCCAGGGGGGAGGGGGTTTACTATCACCCTTAAATAATTAGACCGACACCAATTTCCTTTTAACGTGGGTTGACTCGAGGGTCGGCCACAGCTTTATTTATTATTCCTTTATTATCCAATTTCCACATAACTTATTAACCGTTTCCTACCCGTATGCCAGCCTGCCTAGGGCAGGGCATGTAGGTCACTTTTCTTATAACAAAATAACGCCTGCTGTGACATATGAACACCCCAACCTTTATCATGTTCACCACCACTTAGCCAGAACCATATCATCCCCATCACACGCATTACAAAATTCCAAACTAGCACCAATCGCCCTAACCGCTCATGATGATTTTTTTTTTTTTTTTTTTTTTTTTTTTTTTTTTTTTACCAATCGATCCCGTGAGGCCCTCACAACCCAAACATAGGGAGGGAGGGTGGGACACGCAAACGGCCAGAAGAGAAAGATGGCCGCCCTCCGCTGCCTTAAGAAACCTCTGCCCTGCCGGGCGGGTCCCCCGCCCACAGCCCGCCTCCGGAACGCCCATAGAGGCAGGTCCTTATACCATTACGATTCCTTACACACGCTACCTGCTCCCTGCTCTACCCCCCCCTGTCCTGCCTGTTAGCCCCCTTTTAACCCCCGCTGTGCCGCACAGTCATGAGCCCAGCGGCTATACGCCTGAGGGCTTCCAGGACTGTGCGCATGCCACCATCCTCCAAAGGCCAGGGGGGAGGGGGTTTACTATCACCCTTAAATAATTAGACCGACACCAATTTCCTTTTAACGTGGGTTGACTCGAGGGTCGGCCACAGCTTTATTTATTATTCCTTTATTATCCAATTTCCACATAACTTATTAACCGTTTCCTACCCGTATGCCAGCCTGCCTAGGGCAGGGCATGTAGGTCACTTTTCTTATAACAAAATAACGCCACGAGGAGGATGCGCACTCTCAACTGCGCACCCCTCCTCCCCCACGACCCCCGGTCAACCTGAACAAAGCCTCTTCCATGCCATCCTGGATACCGGACAAAAAGATGTCCAGCCCAATCTCCGTGAGGTGCACCCCATCCGGCAAAAGCAAACATCTATTATCCCCTTCCAGCTGCCTATGCCGAATAACCACCCCCCCACCAGCTCTGACATACCTCGAGACCCTGGTGTTCAACAGGCGCCTCCCCCTTTCGATAGCGTTAAGGTCACGTGCTCCCGCCCATTCCGCCCGCGGAATCACCTCAGACCATACCAAAACCAACTGGGAGAAGAATGACGTAAACCTTTCTAAATCAGACTGAATCAACGCTATCAGCTCGCCCAACCGCACCGAACAGAGGTCATTCCCTCCCACGTGTATCACCAACACAGTAGGAGCCGCCCGCTGCCTACTAATCGTCACCACTTCCGGTAAGACCTCCAACCATCTTAGTCCCCGAATTCCTCTCCAGTGCACATCAGCTCCCAGGATCCCCAACGAAAGACCTCCTGGCCGTATCGAAGCCCGCCGTTCAGCCCAGAAAACATAGGAATGGCCGATAATCCAAACAACCGGACGAGGACCTGTAATAAACGTAGTATTAATGTAAAATCAAATCCGGGCGAATATAACCAGCAAAACACTCAGAACGCCAGCGCCCTATGCGCCGCACCTCCCCATCAGGCAAACCCAACTCGCTGGCCGTAGTAGCAGCACCTATCCGAAATGAGTGAGTACCAAACTCCATAGGGGGAAAACCAGCCCTGGATAAGGCGGACCTGAACACCGCCGTGAACTGGAACCTGGTAAGAGGTTTGCCATCTGCATGGGCTAAGAACTGGGCCCCGGGCACCCTGGCCCGCGCGTATTGTGAAATGGTTTGAACCGGGCAGGCCGGCCCAGGTACCGGCCGCAGAGAAATCCAACAACCCTTCCCAAACGTATCTGTCTTGGACCTACGTATGCGAACACGGACGCCGGCACTAGCCACCACCACGTCGTCAGCCAACAGGCCCCCCGGGCGGGTGGCCGCCATGGCTACCAATTCGGAAATGCGTAGGGCACCGAAAAAGGCCAATATAAACGCCGCAGTGAGCAACTTAACTTCAAAGGGAGAAGAACAAACGACAGGCAACTCCTGTAACAGTTTTATTAAAATTGGGTAAGAGACCGGACGCCTCGACTCGCGCCTGACCGCGGACTTCTTCCATCCCTTTAACGCCTGTGTTATGAAAAAGAACTTGGTAACATCCGGCCACTCACGCAATTTAAAAAAGAAGGCCAAACCCGAGAGTCGCCGCTGCGCTATCGCACCCGAAACCCCTTGCTGCAATAATTTATTCAAGTACGACAACACATAAGACTTAAGATTAGCCGCATCCGGCCCCAAGGGCCGCTCCCCCACCACCTCCAGCCACTCGTTCCACGCCTTACCATATGCCGCCCAGGTGGATGGTGCGAGCGATGCTCTTACAAGGGGGGTCAACTGAAGTCCATCATCCTCCACAACGAGTCCGGGCAGGTGGCCCCTGCCGAGTCCGCCTGTGGGCAAAGTGAACGGAACGCCTGCCAATTAAAACGCGACAAAGCATCAGCAACCTTATTACAAACACCGGGAATATGCCTGGACCTGAAATTGATGTTGTGTTGGAGGCATCTTAAAACAAGACGCCTAAGCAACACAACCACAGGGGGAGAAGAAGAGGTTAAGTGATTTACAGCATGAACCACACTAGCATTATCTGACCAAAATACCACTGATGAATTAGACAGTCTTCCTCCCCACAGCTCAACCGCAACTATGATAGGAAATAATTCGAGGAGCGTCAAATTCCTGCACCAGCCCCGATCCCGCCACGCTGGAGGCCAGGGAGAAGCACACCAAGATGAACCGAGAATAGCGCCAAAACCAGCACCCCCAGCGGCGTCAGTAAACAACTGAATCTCATGGCTGGACACCGGAGGGGTACGCCAGCACGTACGCCCGTTATACTCAGCTATGAAATTAACCCACACCTGTAAGTCATTCCTCAGCCCTGCAGTAATGCGCACATGGTGTGTAGGGGACCGAGCCCCAACCGTGGCTAACGACAACCGACGCGAGAAAATACGGCCCATGGGCATGACCCTGCTTGCAAACACCAACAAACCCAATAGTGACTGAACCTGCTTTAGCTGCAACTTTTTGGCCGCTATAGCCGCGGACAGGTGAGACCTCAATTTCGAGACCTTGTCCGCTGGCAAACGGAACACCATCTGCACCGAATCAATCTCGATTCCCAGAAAAGACAAAACCGTAGTAGGCCCCTCAGTTTTTTCTTCCGAAAGAGGAACACCGAATCGCCCCGCTATACCGCGAAACGAATCAAGCAACAATTGGCACCGTGTCGAACTGGCGGGGCCTACGAAAAGAAAATCGTCTAAGTAGTGTGTAGTGTACTTACAACCCGTAACGTCTCTCAGGACCCACTCAAGGAAAGAACTAAAAACCTCAAAATAATAACAGGAAATGGAGCATCCCATAGGTAGGCACATATCATAAAACACTTGCCCTTGCAACTGGCAGCCGAGTAAGTGATAACAATCAGGGTGGACCGGCAGCAATCTGAACGCGGATTCCACATCGGATTTTGCCATGAGAGCACCCTGGCCCGCCTGGCATACTAATTCAACTGCCCTGTCAAAAGATACATAGGATACTGCCGCCAGGTCCTTATCTATACCGTCGTTCACCGAACGTCCCTTGGGGTATGACAAGTGGTGTATTAAACGAAATTTTCCTGGCTCCTTCTTGGGAACTACGCCTAAAGGGGACACCCGTAAGTTCGTGAACGGTAAGACCGAGAAGGGGCCAGACATCCGGCCCAACTCCACCTCCTTTTCCACCTTGGCCCTGACGACCTCAGGGAACTCAGATGCCGATTTTAAATTTCCCGAAAAAAGGGGCGCCGAGTTGAAAACAAAAGGGATAAAGAAACCGAACGAAAAGCCCGTCCTAAGCAAGGCGGCTTCCCCCATCTTGGGGTACCGGTCTAGCCATGGCAACATCTCTAACACGCGAATTGGGGTCCTCGATCCTACCCGTACTATTGGGACGGTGGCCTTGGGTGCTGCGCCGACTACACCGCACGGCTGGGTGGGCGGCGCCACAGGATGAGCATTCATGCTTGAACTTGCAGGAAGCGTAAAATTTACAGTGTCCCTCATTGAAAAGCCAGCAGGACCCGCTGCGCTTACTATTGAGGGCCCCAGCCCCCGCGGCTGGAAATGTAGGTGGGGAAGGGGCCCCGGGCTGAAAGGGGCGTTGCGACATCATAAGTCTGAGCCACACATCCGTTGCCTTAGTGTCCCAACCCACCTCCGGTTTTTGTGACATGCGCCTGCGAAACTCCTCATCATACCGCCACCACGCCGTGCCCCCATGGGACTTATAAGCACTAAAAACCGTATCTAAATACACAAAAAGTTGGAATGATTTTTCCGGGTTACTCTGGGAAACTACACATCCTAACACCGCAAACGCTTGCACCCAATTATTAAAAGTTCTCGCTACCTTGGGCTTGGTCGGAACCCCTCTTTCAAAACGACGTTCCCTGTCGACGGTAGCCGAGTCCACAGACACCAAGGACCAAATATCCACATACTCATTACGCGCTATTTTTTCCCGGGTATCATCCGATAAATGAGCTCCAAGAGGGGGGATCCCACAAAAATACGTATCCCTGAAGGCGGGTAAGGAAGGGCCGGTCATAGACGTAGATGCTTCCACTAGCGTTTTTGGTACCTCCATCGGTGCCGGCGTGGGGAGGGGAGTCACCCCACCCGCCAACAGGGATCGTAATACATTCAAAATTTCAACATCAGATGTGGCCCCCGAACCCCAAGCCCGAAGGCAATCATACTCACTGCGTCCAGAAGCTGGCGCTGGAACCAGAGCCGTTGAAGGCGGCGGTGGGGGAGGAGCAGGTGCAGAGGATGCTACAGGCACCTCTCCCATCCTTACGCTCGCGGACCTTCGGCGACCGGACGCCCGTGTGCTATGGCGACGCCCGTCATGGCTGCGGCGCCTGCCGTGATGGGACGACCCAGTGCAAGAGCTCGATGATCCAGAACTTGAGGATGAAGGAGTGCGTCTACGTCGCGATCGCCGCCTGCTGCGCCTGGAGGAGCGGCGTCTGGAAGACCGCCGTGAGCGGGATCGCCGAGTCCTGTTGGTGCCCCTTGAGCTGACTGACGATGCCCGCTCAATACCATCCGTAGCCGCAAGACTAGGACCCCCGGCGGTAGGAACGACCAGTGCCTCCACAGCAGTCACGGGAAGAGGCGGCGGTAGTGGTGCCGGTTGCGTCACTCCTGGCGGATCCTGTCCGCAGTGAAAGAAATCCTCCTCACTGTCACCCACTGAATCGCTGTCCGCCACATCCAATGGGGGGGGTGACGTTTCATGCCACCCTCCCGTAGCCGCGCTCAGTGGGATGTGCTGTGGGACTGACCCTCTGGTGCTGCTTCTAGTTCCCATCCCACGACCTGTTGGAAGGAGAGTCGCCGCCGGATTAGCCTGTGTACACCCCAGCGGTGGCCGTACTGCTGCCCTAGGCCGAGCCCTTCCTAGTCCAGTGGAAGTAGCCGGGCCTGGAGACGGGGGGATCACGTCCTCCTGCCGGTCTTGCGATATCTGCTGCGCGGGACCTGACTGTGCCTGCGCTACCCTATTAGGGGCCTCTGCCCGAACTCGCTGGGTACCGGAGGGAGACAACCGCACAGGCGGCCTAGAGCGACGCCCCGAACGCCTCGCGGGGAGCTGACTGCTTCCAGGAAGTTCGGGTGCCCCAGTCTCGTCTAACAGAGACCGCAGCCATACCGAACCCTCATTATGCAGGCGAAAGCGGATAAGTTCCTCTAACTCTTGCCGGTTCATGTTCCCGAGGTAAGTTTTACTCACCACCGTGGACACGCAAACGGCCAGAAGAGAAAGATGGCCGCCCTCCGCTGCCTTAAGAAACCTCTGCCCTGCCGGGCGGGTCCCCCGCCCACAGCCCGCCTCCGGAACGCCCATAGAGGCAGGTCCTTATACCATTACGATTCCTTACACACGCTACCTGCTCCCTGCTCTACCCCCCCCCTGTCCTGCCTGTTAGCCCCCTTTTAACCCCCGCTGTGCCGCACAGTCATGAGCCCAGCGGCTATACGCCTGAGGGCTTCCAGGCCTGGCGTGTTTTACATAGCACGGAGAGGGATTACTCTTATTTCTCTACGGTTCACAATAGTTATTCTAGGCTAGATATGTTTCTGGTGGACAGAGCATTACTGTTTATGTCTAAATCTTCTACCATTGAAACTATTACATGGTCTGACCATGCGGCTATCACACTTCACATAGAGGAAAAACATAAGGCTCCAGACACCTATCTCTGGCGATGCAATCCATACCTTCTCTCTCATTCTGCACATAAATCTACGATAGAACGGGATCTCAGAGAATTTTTCAGCTTAAATGCCCCATCTGTTACTAGCTCAGATATTCTATGGAATGCTCATAAAGCATATATTAGAGGAACTTTCATTAAACTTGGGCATAGAGACAGGAGGGAGCAGACAAAACAGACGCTGTCCCTTATAGAGAATATCAAACAGCTAGAATGACTAAATAAAACCCAACAAACATCAGATCACGCTGAGAAACGTATGGATCTGAGAAATCAGTTAAGAGCGTGCCTGCTACAAAAATATGAGAAGAAGGTTAGGAAAACGAATTCCCACTATTATTCTCAAAACAATAAAGCGGGTAAACTATTGGCCTCCAGACTTAAACGGCAATATACGAAAGCCAGAATCCCATTTCTATTAACAGAAGGAGCAAAGGGAAAAGTGTATGACCCGAGGGAAATTGCTAACAAATTTAAGGCTTACTACTCGTGGCTTTACAATTTGAAGGAGGAGCCTGGATCTTCTCTGGTGACAGAAGACAATATTCAGGAATTTTTACAATCTATTAATCTCCCCACTTTGACCTTAGACCAACTGTCCACCCTTAACTGTCCTATTACTGATGCAGAAATTCTGACTGTAATTAAAAAGCTTCCTTTGGGGAAATCACCCGGCCCTGATGGGTTAACAAATGAATATTATAAAACCTTCCAAAATATCCTTATTAAATATCTTAGACAGACATAC
The DNA here is from genome assembly GCF_050947455.1 of Rhinoderma darwinii. NCBI lineage: Eukaryota > Metazoa > Chordata > Amphibia > Anura > Rhinodermatidae > Rhinoderma > Rhinoderma darwinii. Next base: position 25,779,092 of record NC_134698.1, read on the forward strand.
CAGGACGCGAGTCTGACTGGCAGATTCCCCAAAGAGAATCAGTCCGCATTGATAGTTACCCTTCCCAAACCCGGAAAGAGCCCAGACGCTCCCCAAAACTTTCGACCTATTTCGCTGTTAAATACTGATTTGAAGATATATGCTAAAGTGCTAGCGTCTAGATTAGCTCCACTTTTACCGAATCTGATTAGGGAAGATCAGGTTGGATTCATAAAAGGTAGACAAGCGACTGATAATACTAGAAGGGTATTAAATATCACTAACTATCTATCCACACGAGAGATACCTGCAATTTTACTTTCGCTCGACGCCGAAAAGGCTTTCGACCGCATCAATTGGATGTATGCCTTTTCCGTGCTGAAGCGGATGGGTTTCTCGGGACATATTCTATCCGCAATTCAAGCTTTATACTCAGACCCGTCGGCCAGGGTATTTACTAATGGCTCTCTGTCAGACGAATTTCCCATTACTAATGGTACCAGGCAGGGGTGCCCTTTATCCCCTCTAATTTTTGTGCTATCTATTGAACCCCTTGCGCAGGTTACACGGGAGGATAGCTTGGTAAAGGGTATACAAATTGGAGATCATACTCATGTTATATCTTTATATGCGGATGACGTCATACTTACATTGAGTGCCCCTGGCATATCGTTAGGGAGAACTCTCGATATTATCAAGGACTTCGGGAATATCTCAGGGTATAAATTGAACACACAGAAATCACAGATACTACCTTTTCACATCACCTCCGATCCACTCTCCATTTTGAAACATAGATTCCCTTTGGATTGGCAATCAGAAGGCATACAGTATTTGGGCCTCACGTTAACTGTCTCACATCAAAAACTCTATAAGGCTAATTATCTGCCACTTCTAGAAGCTATCTCTACTGAAGCATGTCGACTTTCAGCATTTGAAGTTTCATTGATTGGCAGAATAGCGGCTTTTAAAATGCTCCTATTGCCGAGACTTCCTTATTTATTTAGAACGCTCCCTATTGAAGTCCCAGGGTCCTTTTTTACTTCCATACGTCGGGTTGTTTCTTCGTTCATATGGGCTAACCGCAAGCCACGAATTTCATACAAACTGCTTACTAAAGATAAGACGAAAGGTGGCTTGGGGGTACCCGATATACACGAATATTTTGTAGCATGTCAAGTCTCTCAGATGAAATGCTGGTGGTCGCTGGATACTGCTAAACACTGGGTACATATAGAACATTTTTTGGCTTCCCCTACCAATTTGAAAGCGTTATTGATAGCTAATCTATGGAATATTAAAGAGTCAACCCAGATTTCTCCTTTCACAAGGTCATCACTAGTATGCTGGGCTTATTTCCATAGAAACTCAGAGGTAAACACAGGTCTGCCAAGATCATATGTACCATTGGAAATGATGAGCGCTGCTATACCAGACTTAAATATTAATTTATGGGTTAGACGAGGTATTTGCTCATTGGCTGAGTTATACGACAATAACCTCCTTAGGTCTTTTACGGATTTATCGGCTAAATTTTCGCTACATCGAAGTGAGTTCTATAAATATTTACAAATAAGACATTTTTTGTCCAGTACCAATAATGGTCTAATCAGATATAATTCTCAGATATTTACTATATTTCAAAAAGGCACCAGAGGTCTAAAGCCGATCTATAGCTTGTTACATGAGCATACGATTTTTCAGAAGGCATATCCTTTTAGAGTGTGGGAACGAGAGTTGGGTGCCTCCTTCACTGAGAAGGAATGGACAGGTGCACTGACTTTAAATCATAGATCACTCAGGTGTAGCTCTCATCTCGAGGCGGCTATGACAATTATGCTGAGATGGTATTTTACACCTGACCGATTACATTCTATGTATCCGAGTTCTCCGTCTACTTGCTGGAGAAATTGTGGGTGCAGAGGGTCTCTATACCATACCCTGTGGAGCTGTCCTATATTGAAGTCATATTGGGAAGATATCTTCCGATTATTATCTGATGTATTAAGATTTACACTTCCTGCTGTACCTCGACTGGCCTTACTGTCTATAGGTATCCAGGATATACCGGCACAATGTAGAATTTTGGTCTGCAAAATCCTGCTCCTTGCTAAATTAGTTATAACCCGACATTGGAAGAGCCCGAAGGCTCCAGTTCTTGAGAAAGTGATCTCACTACTAAATACCACCTACCTGTATGAAAAGCTCATTGCTTATGGTGCAAATACGGTTGATTCCTTTTCTGCTGTATGGAAAGCCTGGACACAGAATGTCAATTTCAAATGCGATGCGGTGTATCCACATTGATCACATTTCTTGTTAATGTTGTTTATGTTATACTATGTTTTGTTTGCTTATAAAAATTATGTCTACACTGATTTATCTGTATAAGATGGTTTTGAAATATCTGTATATGCTGTGACATCGAAATTCTTAATAAAGACAAATTTAAAGAGAAAAAGGGTCTGCATTTTTTCCAGATACGGCGCCCCTCTTGTCTAATGGTTTTATCCGGTAATACGTTCTTTTGAATGGGAATAAGCTGTAATACCAGACACAGCCCAGAAACAGCGCCACTTTTGTTCATGGTCTGTATCTGGTATTACCCTTCAGTTCCATTTACTTTAATGGGAACGGGCTGTAATACCATATACCGCTTCTGAACAGGAGTGGCGCTAGGTTATAGTTCTGTGATAAGGAGAAAGATCTCCAAGTTATACAAGTGTATGCTGGATTTTTATGTTTGTAAAGAGTAACACGCTAACATCTATATGTATAGTAGATGGGGATTACGGTTGTAACGGCCGCCGCCGTCGCTCCCACTGCTCCCCGCCGTCATATACTGACCTCTCCACGGCGTCCTCCAGCTCTTGGTGGAGACGACGTCCCTGCCTCACTCTTTTCTAATTGCGGCATCCCTTGCTGCTCTCTCCTTCTGTGTTTCATACACTACCTAGTGCGTGCGCTTGCTGACTCCCCCGATCTTTAGGGCCAGCGCGCACCTACTACTTAACTCTCCCAGGGTATAAAAGGAACCTCCCCCTGTCCACCATTGCTTGAGCAATTTGGATCCTCCCAGCTTGCTAGTGATATCTGATCAATTATTTGTTTTTCCTGTGTCTGACCTCAGCTTTTACCTTGACTCTCCTTGCCTGCTGCCTGCCCTGACCTCTTCCTAGTGACCCGTGACGTACCTCTGCCGCCTGCCCTGACCTTTGGCTTTACCAACCGTGCTCGTCTGCCGGCCTATGCTATACCTAACCTGGCATTCGTCTGCTGTTCCTTTACCATAACGACGGCCATCGCTAAGGGAGACTTCTCTGGGAGGTAGTGAATACCTGGAGTTCCCTTAGATTCCGCTATCTGGTTTAGCCCCATGTGACCCTTGATGACACAGTGGGTTCCCACCATCCTCTGTAGGCCCTATGACAGTCTCTCTATCCACAGGCCCCGTTACAACATTCAGTAGATAAATGTTACAGATACATTATGAATTGGTTATTGTACTCCTTTACTGTTACACTAGGCTCTATTGCCATATGCAGGGTCATTTTAACAAATTTGTGGGGCACGTGGCAAAGATTTAAAAGGCAAATCGGCCCACACCCAGAAGATGTTCATACCACCCCTGTTATCCCACAAAACAGCTCTCAAGGGTTTATGCAAATGTGACCCAAAATAGGCGTTTATGGGAGGGTCTGTGGGTGTTCCTGGGTGGATCGAGGTAGGGCTTAAAATTTCCCTCGAATGGTGATTCAAATTTTAGGAGATCTCCACCCAGGACAACAGCCTCAAAAGCTCCATGTGGTGTGTCAGCCACAAATGTTCCTCAGAGACCGGCATAGACCGCCCACCAGAGTGCCTGCCACTGATCGCCCACCAGAGTGCTTATCACAGATCCACCCAAAGTACTTGTCACAGATCCTTACCCAAGCGGTCCCCTTTATATAAGCGTATACCGGAGACAGTGTATACAGCGGTCAGAAAACATCACATAGCCCCAACATACATATTACATACACTGCCCAGGTGAATAGTGCCATACAGTATATCCCTGTACTGATCTGTGATGTTGCTGGCTGTGTGAGGTGTCCAGGGATTAGGCTACCATGATGATCTATGACTGCGGGGGCAGGGACGGAGGTCACATTGGGGGTAGATACTACATACTCTACACAATTGTGGCTGTACTTTTATTGGGCAGATTCTTCAACTATAACGCTGGCGTGCTCCTCGGTAGTCCTCTATTCGCATTCTCCAGAAACAGCGCCACTCCTGTCCATGGCTGTGTATGGTATTACATTCAAGTGAATAGAGCTGAACCGCAAGACTGTACACAGTCCATGGTCAAGAGTGGCGATAACCCGTTTAAAGCATTTTTTTAATCAATATATACGGCTGTCTTTCCTCCTTTACAAATTGTGATCCCCTCAGCTCAATTGTGACTTGGAAACATATCACTTTTATTGGTAGGAATATTTATTATGTTTTCATTCTTACAGTTTGTTCATATACATAACAGATTAATTCACTGGTGTGGCACTTTAATAATATAGTCTATTGTAATATTCGCTTCTCTGCACTGGCAGTAAGCCCAAGACCCAGCCCAAGTCCTACCAGTCATATTGTGCCCTCTAGTGCTTCAAAGGGGGTCTACATTTAAAAAAAAAAAACTGAGCTTTAGGCCTTATTCAGACATACATGAGGAAACTCGGATGTGAAAAACGGCAGTTTTTCACATCTGAGTTGCCCCGTGTGGGTCCCGTTTTCACGGATCCCCGTAGCCTTTGATTCTATGGAGGTATCCGTGAAAACGGAAGAAAATAGGACATGTTCTATTTTTCAATGGACCCTTCACACGGTCTGCTGAAACAACGGACGTGTGAACGGCCCCATTGAAAAACATGAGTCCGTGTGACAGCGGTTGTTTTAACGGCTGTCACATGGCGTATTCTACGTTCGTCTGAAAAAAGGTCAATTTTACGGGGAAACAAAGGATCAGGCATGTAGAAATCCTACATGCTTGATCTTCTTTCTACCGACATCTGCAGGTAGGGAACTGTTGGGTCCTATATAGAGGAGTTCTTTGGCCGATCCCACCAAAAAGACCAACTTGTCTGGTTAAGAAAACCCAATTTATAATACCATGAGTCAATAGAAGGGAATCCCACGAACAGCACCCTCATTTATCAGCCAGAGTGAAGAGCGGCAACAAAAAGCCTATCTCCCTCTGAAGGACCGGGCAGCCCATTTATTTCCAACATTCATTTGGGGTCCCTATCGGCCAGAATAGAGAGCGACTTCAAAGAGTGGCTCTTGTTCTAGAGGACCAAACATGTCCATGCATTACATTGATGGTCCTTTGATTTCACTGGACACCATGGAATGCATAATTTACCCTGCGGTGGCACAGTAAGGACTTCCTGTACATTCCTCTACCTCCGAAGGGCAATGTATGGGCAGTCATGACTCGATTTACATTTTTGTAGTCAAATATTGATTCTTCTTAAAGGGATATTCCAGCTAAAAATATTAATTCCACTGGATAGATGGTAAATGTTAGGCTGGGTTCACACTACCTATTTTCAGACGTAATGGAGGCGTTTTACGCCTCGAACTACGTCTGAAAAAACGGCTCCAATGCGTCGGCAAACATCTGCCCATTACTTTCAATGGGCTTTACGATGTACTGTGCCGACGACCCGTCAATTTACGCGTTGATGTCAAAAGACGGCTCGTAAAATTACAGCCTCGTCAAAAGAAGTGTAGGACACTTCTTGGGACGTTTTTGGAGCAGTTTTCTCATAGACTCCAATGAAAACAGCTCCAAAAACGTCCGTAAAAAATGCAGCGAAAAACGCCGCGAAAAATAAGAGTTGCTCAAAAAACGTCTGAAAATCAGGGTCTGTTTTCCCTTGAAAACAGCTCCATATTTTGAGACGTTTTTGATTCTACGTGTGAACATACCCTTAGACTGGTGACTGCTGGGACCCGCATAATCACTTGAACAGTTCCCCTGTCCCCCCGAGCCACACAACATACGTGGCAGTAAGCATGCTCCATCAGCTGTACTAGACAGTGTAGTAATATCCAAAAATATAAGACAAATCCATTATTATTCTGTATTCAGTAGAAAGAACAGGGAACAAATCTGGCAAAAAAATCTTCTCTTAAGTTTACTATTACCTAGTATTATGTTCAAAGAATTAAGGGCATAGCAAACAGAAGTAAAAAATATATAAATAGGGGTTCCACGTGGAATCGTTCCCTTTAAAAGCAGTCAGCGTAAGGCCATAGCAGAAAAACGCATTGATTATGAGTAATAAAGCTATCGTTTTGGTGGCTTTGATATGAGCATCTAGATTAGGGTTTCGGCAGCTGTCACCACTTTTTTGCATCTTCTTCATGTGTCCGTAGATAGATTTCATAATGGTCACCAGTGATGCTAAAGAGAAAAGAAGCCCCAAAGAAGACAACCCAATGAAAGCTTCATACAAGCAAACACATCTTGGTGGATCGAATGAGGCAGACGTATTTTGTCGGGAAGCATTGAGGACCATCTTCGACCAATTCTTCTCCGATAAGTCCCATGAGAAAGTAAGACTTAATAAGAAGGAGCCAATAACGGATGGAAGTAGGAGCAATAGGATCATCTTGGGGAATCTTCTTTGGAGATACACGTAGAACTGGTGTTGGATGTTCACAATTCGGAAGCAAAAATGTACAGATAGCCAGGTGGAAAGCCAGATGTTACAAGACATTATTGCCAGACACACAACTGTGCTAACCCTTTGGACTTCAAAAGTGAACACCAAATCTATCTGTGGTAACCGCAAAATATATCCACAAAATGTAAGAACTTCGTATAATGAGCTGAAGAAGCTGATGCCACAAATAAGTTGATCAGACCTGTTAATGTTTTTGTTTTTCACCCATTCCAGGGCATTCACGACAAGAAGGAAGGTGTTGCCTAAAAATGAACTCGATAGAGCAATAATATCAATAATTGTTAGCACAATGGTCAACATATTGATTCTCTTTGGTCCTGAAAATTTTTACCGAAGCGTTCTTGTTGACCGAATGTGAAAGGTCTGTAGACAGGACAAATATTAGACACGTCGTGAGTGAACATTGATGAGAACAATGCAAATACTGTCTCCATGCAACTGGACACCTCTTTTCAGCTTAACCATTTCCCGGGCATTCACGCCGAGAAATGTACTCAATTGAGTCATAGCCAGGGTTCATCACCAGGATAGTAGTCAGAATGCGACAACCAGAGAATGAGACAGAGGCATAGTTAGAGTACAGGCCAAAGGTTAAAATCAGGAGGAGACTAACCGGTACCAGGTGACAAATCCAAGGGATGACATAGAAGCGAAATCCGGAAAGCCAAGGTCAGGATCAGAGTCAATAGCAAAGGATATACGTTAAAAAAAAAGACAAGGCTTTGAGGTTAGAGTCCGCTTTAAATAAGCTACCAGAGTGATGTCATCTAGGAGGGTCCGGTTGCCATGGCCCGCCAGAACTGCCAGCAGGAGGCATCGCAGGAGGGGGGAGAAGTCATTCAGTTTGCAAGGTAACTTGATGCAGCCTGTGGCTAGAGCCACGGCTGCCACTGGCGACTTGCTGCTGGAACAGGGTAAGGCCTCATGCACACAAATTTATTTTTTTCCTCCCGTAAATACTGGTATAAATACAGGTCCTTGGTCATACGTATTCAACCCGTATTGCACCAGTATTTACGGACCCGTGGGTCCGGTGTCACCAGTATTCCACCCGTATTTATGGGCACGTTTTCGCTTCAGAATTGCACTGCACTAATCGGCAGCCCCTTCTCTCTAGCAGTGCAGGGTAGAGAGAAGGGGCAGCCCTTTCCATAGTAAAAGTAAAAGAAATTCATAATTACCCGGCCGTTGTCTTGGTGACACGTCCCTCTTTCGACATCCAGCCCGACCTCCCTGGATGACGCGGCAGACCATGTGACCGCTGCAGCCTGTGATTGGCTGCAGCGGTCACATGAGCTGAATTGTCATCCCGGGAGGCCGGACTGCAGGAAGAAGCAGGGAGTTCTGGGTAAGTATGAACGTCTATTTTTTTTACAGGTTGATCTATATTGGGATCGGAAGTCACTGTCCAGGGTGCTGAAACAGTTACTGCCGATCGTTTAACTCTTTCAGCACCCTGGACAGTGACTATCCCCTGACATCACCTAGCAACGCTCCCGTAATTACGGGTGCACACACGTAGTCACACGTAATTACGGAAGCCCCATAGACTTCTATGGGCCTGCCCGTGCCGTTATTACGGCCTGAAATAGGACATGTTCTATATTTTTCAACGGCCCGGGCACCTTCCCGTACGCATACCCGTGGCCAATAGAAGTCTATGGGCCCGTAATTACGGGCCGTAATTACGGGCCATAATTGCAGGCTTTTTTACGTTCGTGTGCATGGGGCCTAAGGGAAATTATTGAAATTCAACATCAGGAAGAATGGCAGCCAGTAGAACCAAGTGACTATGGGGATTCCAGGAGAGGTAGAAGCTCCATACATATAAATAACATATCTATATATAGCAGGTGGGTATTACCCATAGGTAGTCACTCAGGTTATTTTTCAGATCACAACTGGATATCTGCTTTTACCATATTGATCTAGAATGAGATGCGGTGAAACCAAACCTTTTTCTATTGATTACATGAATCCTTACATATGATAAAGGGCTTTTCAGACCTTCATATTACAGCTCCATGTGGGGTCAGACGCCGATCAGCCAGAACATTAAAACCCCCTGCCGAATATTGTGTAATTCCTCTTATACTGCCAAAGCACGTCATGCATGGACACCAAAAAGACATCTGAAGGCGTCCTGTAGTATCTGGCAGCAAGATGTAAGATACACAATATGGACAAAAGTATTGGGACACACCTCTTATTAATTAAATTTAAGTCGGTCCCATTGCTACAAGTGTATAAAATCCAGCACTCGCCATGGAGTCGGCTTTAAAGACATTTGTGATAGAACGGGTCGTTGTAAAGACATCACTGAATCCCAGCGCGGTCCTGTAATAGGACGTCACCGATGTAACAAGTCAGTTCATGACATTTCATCCGTCCAAGTTATTCCACCATCACCTGTGAGTGATATTATTGTAAAGTGGAAGCTTATAGAAACCACAGCAAATCAGCCACGAAGTGGGGACCACGTAAAGTTACAGAGCCGAGTGCTGGGGAGCATAAAAGTCACCAACTCTCTGATGACTCAATAACTGCAGAGCTCCAAACCTCCTCTGGCATTAATATCCACACAAAAACTGCCCCGGGAGCTTCATGGCACGGGGGCCGAGCAGCTGTATGCCAGTCTTACATCACCAAGCACAATGCCAAGTGCCAGATGGAGTGGTGTAAAGCCGCCGCCACTGGACTCTGGAGCAGTGGAAACCTGTTCTGTGGAGTGATGAATCACACTTCTCTATCTGGAGTCTGATGGACGAGTCTGGGTTTGGTTAATGCCAGGAGAACGTTACCCGCCTGACTGCATTTTGCCAACTGTAATGTTTGGTGGAGGAGGATAATAATATGGGGTTGTTTTTCAGGTGTAGGCCTCTTCGTTCCTGTGAAACGAAATCTTAATCCTTCAGCACACAAGACATTTATGATAATTGTAGCTTCCAACTTTGTTGGAAAAGATTATTAAAGAGAAAGCTTAAAGGGAACCTGTCACCAGCATTTCACCTATTAAACCAGCAATACCAGGTGGTAATGGGTGAAAAATCATTTCTATATAACCTATAATTGTCTTCATATTCTGCTCTGTAGCTTTAGTATTCAGCTTTTAAGTGTTCCCACACCGTATGCTAATGAGCATAAAAGAGTCAAATCTTCGTTTGAAAAGAGTCAGATCTTCCTTTGAAAAGAGTCATATGTTCATTCCTCAAGTCTTTCAGAGTTTACCCCGCCTCCTTACTTTTTGATTGACAGCTCATCGCCTTCCCCCAGCACACACAATCCTTGCTTGTGCATTGACATCCTCTTCTGGTGTGTGCTTACAAATGGACACCGGATTATTACGATAAAAGGAGCAAAATGTTTGCAGACCGTTATTTACAGTCGGAGGAGGAGTTTAGGATAGGGGATAACGCCAATGAACTTTTTATAGCAGCGGCCAGTGAGGGACAAGTAAAGTTCAATAGGTGAAATGCTGGTGACAGGTTCCCTTTAAGGCCCCAGGCATTTTGCATCTACAGGCTCCTATATCCCATACAAATTTACTTCTTTTTTTTCTGCAGAGTTTACTAAAGGAACCTTCTAAAGACTGTAACCCTGGGTGGTCCGCTAATTTATTGCAGACTCAAATCAGGCCACTTTAAAAGCCCCTTTAAATTGTACCTCTAGTTATACTGACTCATGTACTGACTGTAGGTGACCGTGGGTAGCTTTAGGAGCTGGATATCCAGGGGATACATTTACAAAGGGGACTGTTTTGTTGAATTACCCTTAAAGGGATTGTCCACTACCAGACAGCCTATCCAATGGATAGGTCATCAGTATATGATCAGTGGGGGTCTGACACCCAGACCCCGCACCGATCAGCTGCTACAGCTGCCTGCGGGCACCGGACGTCCATGCCGGAAGCAGATGGCTCCGGTCACGAAATAGCGGCCGATTCAAGTGAATAGGAGCAGAGCTGCAGCTCGGCCACTATGCAATGTATGGAGCCAACTGCTTCCAGTCCCGTACATTGCATACTGTGCAATGACATCTGATGCCTGCAGGCAGCCGGAGCAGCTGATCCGTCTGGGGCCCGGGTGTCAGACCCCCACAGATCATATACTGTTGACCTATCCGGTGGATAGATCATCAGTTGTCCGGTAGTGGACAACCCCTTTAATGTGATTAAATTCTAGCTGCCTAAAGTCACCACTAGAGGGAGCATATTTCGCACTTATTTATTTGGAGGTGTATACATTTGTATATGGTAAGACCCTAGTGGTGGCTGAAAAATTGCATTATTGACCTCTATGCTGGTATAGCAGAAAAAGGAGTCACCACGGGCGCTGCTGTACTTCAATGGAACCAAAATGCTTGGAAGGTTCAGATCGTTGGTAATAATGTACGGAAGAGTGTAAGAATAAATGGAATTTATTAATAATATGACTTTTTTTTTTTTTTTTTTAAATAAATGGAATTTATTAATAATATGACTACGCGTTTCAATGCCGTACTGGCATCTTCATCAGGTCATGGATGAACAAACAAAAAGTCACTGTTTAAATAGCCATGTTGATGTTGAAAAACCCGCCAATGTGAACGGGGTCAAGGTGTTTAAGTGACGTCACAGTTCAAAGTTCAAAATACACAGGACCGGAGAAACACACAAAAACAGTAAAAGTATGTCATATAATAAAAACAATAAAAAATGAATAGAGAAAGAAGAGTTTAAAATGTATGAAAAGAGAACATAATGAAAACCATGTAATTAAGAAGGTTTGAAATGTAGTACGTAATGTGTGCCGAAGCGACACTGAAAAAAAAGGCTGCCCGATAATATAGAATAATAATGTAAGTAATTAAAAATGTAAGTAATTAAAAATATATAGGTATGGACTACAAAATCCGGTGTATAGTACAAAGGTACTAACCTTTATGTACCAGAATTTATATAATTAACAGAATGATAACCATAATGTCGGCAATGATTCAAAGCGGCGATATACATATAAGGAAATGGGAATAAAACAACCCACTAGTTGAGGCAGGCTAGATTTCAGAAATATTAAATAGCCAAAATTGTATAATAAATTAGAATATAAAACATTATATATGATATATATATATATATATATATATATATATATATATAAATGTATATATATATATATATATATAAAGGTAAAGGTGGTAATACATCGGCAATAGGAAAAAAATTATTTTCATAGAAAGAAATGTCCATATGAATAATAAAACAGTAGAAAAAAATTAACAGAACTGTCGGGAAATGACAGAGAGGTAATAGTCTTATAAATTAAAACAAAGTCGGCAAAGCCGATAAATTGTAATAGATGACAAAACGAAATAAGGAGAAAGCAATGTGTCATGAATGAAATTCAAAAAGGGAACATAATGAATAATATATCTGAGGGGGGGAGCATCAAAAATGTATACGAAATTAACTGGTAACATGGTAAACGGGTTATGTATAAAAGTGATATATATGAGATACACTGAAATGTAAAGTCGGCAGGGCTAAAATGTATTAGGTGATACAGTGAAATCGATATCATAGGTACAGGAATTTATGATCATTAATAAGTAGAGGCATAAAGACAAAAATGATAATAATGATAATGGATGATAATAATGGAAAATGAATAAAATAAAATGAAATATGAAATATAAAATAATAATGAAATAAAAAATAAATAAATAAATAACCGGAAAGTAGCATCATAATGTACAAAAAAATATATAATATAACTGTGAAAAATGAAAATGAATGAAAATAAATATAAATGTCAATAGTAATGAATTTAAAGAATAAAACAAAAACAAAAATATGACAGAAGAAGTAGCATCATAATGTACAAGAAAATCACCAGAATAAGTGTAATATACCTTCGTAAACACAATAATATAATGATAAGTTGATAATCAATGATGTTTAACCGCAGAAAACACAAAGTTAAATGATAAATAATAAAGTGATATACTAATCAAGAGTGGATTCGGATATATCATTAAGGCCATCCGGTTGGAGGGTCTTCATTTTAAAGATCCAGTAATTTTCGGGCTGCTTAAGCTTACTATTCATATTATTAGTAAATTCCATTTATTCTTACACTCTTCCGTACATTATTACCAACGATCTGAACCTTCCAAGCATTTTGGTTCCATTGAAGTACAGCAGCGCCCGCGGTGACTCCTTTTTCTGCTATACCAGCATAACCTTCGCGGTCGTTCATTTGAATCACCGGTCCCGAGTCCTGGCAGCAGCTGTACCTTTATCCTTTATTGCCTTCTACCATCCGTTACCAGGTGAGTACCACTCTTCTTGTACACCACTCCATACCTGGGTAACCTGCACTATGTGGCGCCGTGTTTTTTGCTTTTTCTCACATTATTGACCTCTAGAACTATATGTATGGAGCTCTGTATCAAAAAAAACAAAGCTGCATCCTCCAAAAAAATATTTTGTTTTCTACTAATTCTTTATAGAAGTTTGATGCCCTAAAAATTAAATGTTTAAAGCTAAAACTAGAACTAATGAATATTAGGATTATAATAAATATGCGGATATTTTGAGTTTAAAGGCTATGTACACCTTCACCACCATGTTTTGTACTGTCCCAAAGCATCTAAAATGTAAAATTAAGCAACTTTGCAAATAGTCCTGATTAAAAATGTAGTTTTATGTCAGGCCTTTGTCTCCATGGTAACAGACTACAAGTAAACCCTATGTAGTCTGATCTTGCAGCTATGCTATCTAACATCTGTCCCCAACCTATAGCTAACCTACCACAGGTAACTTTTTTTTATTCACTACGGGGGAAAAAGGGCAAGCTGTCTCTATAGAACCACCTATAGATGACTACACTGTTGTCGATGTCTAACCAAGGAGAATCAGTACCTTCCCAGAGCTGCTTCAAAGGAAACTCACTCAATTGTGCTGCCTACAATTGGGTGTCTCTAGTTTGGCTATTAACCCAAATCTTGTTTCAAGTCTCTAGATACTTTCGGGCATTAGGTTACAGAATAGTCACCTATAGGTGGCACTAGACAGACAGTTTTCCTCCTTCTGGAGTACCGGTATTTTGTATACATTTTCCCAGGTAACATTGCCTTTAAGACTCCCTGCCAGCAAGTAGAATCAGTACTTTCCAAGGGAAAAAAAAGGAGAAGACTCAAAGTTATGTTTATAAATTGTAATTTATTTCCTACCATTATTACCCTATAATTATTAATATAATATTACTAGAATTATATTACTGCTATCATTATTACCCTAACACTATGAGATCCCTATTCCTAAAGCTGTTGATTCAGAAGAAGGCGAAAAACCCTGGACACATTCGGCCAATTTATGCCACAAGGGAAAATTCCTTCTTGATCCCGGGAAAAGGCGATCAGTCCGAGAACCCTGGATCAAAGCCGCTAATTCCTATTACAGTTTACTAATTATTACAGTTAATTAACCTAAATTATAATGAAATGTATTTAAATTATTATATTGTTAGTATTACTTTGGTGTTGTTAATAATAATATAATGATACTACTATTGCTATCACTAATATCTAAGTCCCTATTCCTAAAGCTGTTGATCCAGAAGAAGGCGAAAACCCTGGACACATTCAGCCAATTCGTGCCACAAGGGGAAAATTCCTTCTTGACCCCGGCAAAAGGCGATCAGTTCGAGAACCCTGGATCAAACTCGCTGCTAAATATTATAGTTTACTATATTTTATAGTTAATTTACCTAAATATGTTATTATTATATTAATTTGTTATTATAAGATTATTATTATTATTATTATTATTATTATTACTATTATTATAGTGGTATTTTTATTGCATATTTTTAATAAGACTATACTATAATTATTAGTTTATTGAAACTATTCTATTTTTTATATAATCTTATTACTACTATATAACTACTAATATTACTAACATTTTTATTGTTATTTTCTTATTTATATTTATTATATCCCTATTCCTAAAGCTGTTGATCCAGAAGAAGGCGAAAAACCCTGGACAATTTGAGCCAATTCATGTCACAGGGGGAAAATTCCTTCTTGACCCCGGGAAAAGGCGATCAGTCCGAGAACCCTGGATCAAACTCGCTGCTAAATATTATATAATTATTTATGTTATTACTCTCTTATTATTATACTATTTCTAATATTACTGCACTCTTGCTACCAATATTAATATGACTGACCTTTTTAATCTAACAATTATTAATATTATTATTATTATTATCATATTATTAATATTACTGTCGTTGCTGTTGATGTAATAACAGTTAAGATGTTTCCATACAAGTCTTCATCTTCTCATAGGTCTGAGGAGGATGGTCCAGATGATGTTCCTCTTCCCTCTGATGTTCTTCATCATATCATGGAGGAAGGAATGCTGGCGGATTTTCTTTCTTCTTCCTGTCCGACACTGAATTCTTCTCATCGCATCTTTAACCGTTTTCTCTTCCTCCTCCTCCTCTTTCTCTTCATCCTCCTCTTTCTCTTCAACCACATTCTCTTCTTCTTCATCCTCGTTGTCTGATTTCTCATCAACCTCCATGTCTTCCACTTCATTGTCTTCCTCTTCCTTGTCTTCCTCCTCCATGTCTTCCACTTCATTGTCTTCCTCCTCCTTGTCTTCCTCCTCGTGGTCTTCCTCCTCATGGTCTTCTTGCACTTGTTCCTCCTCGCGCTCTTCTGCCTCTCCTTCCTCCTTCTTGACCTCCTCTTCCTTCAGATCCTCACACAGATGGCTTGATGTAGGTTTCGGCTCTTCTTCATCCCACGGCCATGGCAGATATTTCCGTTGAGCTTCGCGGTTCGTTGGCATGAGGCGCTAAGAAGATAAAATATTCAGTCAATTGTCTATTGAAACATTCCAATAACATTATTCCATCTATAGAAAGAACATGGATAAATCTGTTATAGAGAGAACATAATAACCAGTATGATCACTGACCTCCATCTTGAAGATTGGGGATGGTAAGAATTTCGTGCAGTAGATCAGGCGCTGTAGATCTCTCTCCTCCGTGGTGCTGGGGTAAGCTGAAGAGAGAAAACAACCAGATAATGGGATCAGTCATAAAACGACACCATAAACCATAACATAACATTACAAAAATATTCCTTTAATCTGTCATCAATGGAACATGAAAGGTGCTTTATTTTAAAATATTCTGGATTATTGGACGGGCATAGAAAAGTATAGAAATCTTAGTTTCAATCTTCAATTTCCTTACTGGTTCTCTCTGCTCAGTCTTCCACATTATAGTACAGTTCTGTGCTAAATGACCACATTTTAGGGATTATCAGATACAAAGGAATTTTACTGTATTTTGAGATCATCTATCAATCACTTTCTTGTGGTAAAGTCTAATTATTAAAAAAAACTCACTTATGAAGGGTCTAAGTCCAAAAGCGGATTCCTGCTGCCGATAGATGTCCTAAAGAGAAGAGAATCCAGTAAGTGACCTCTTATCCCTCCTCAGGAATGGACAGTAGGACAAGGGGTCAGTTTTACAAATGAGCAGCCGGTGATTTGTGGACTTGTTACCTGTCCGGGGCTCTTACTCAATAAGCGGCTACTTGTCTGAGTGGACAGCCGGCCACATGGACTTCTCCTGCTGGATCCAAGTCTCCTGCTACATGTCCATCACAGGGAAGGAAAAAACAGGACAATGAAGCCACTGACCTCCAGACATCTGCTGCCCGCTGCCATCCTGTACCCGTCCTGAACTGTAGAATCCAAATCACAATCTGAAACACAAAAAAGAGATGTCGTCCCAGATCTGATAAAGACCCAAAATCCTGCAACTTTCCACATGTATTAATAGTGAATGTCCAAAAATATATATATTTTTTTTTAATCTAAAAAGATCCAAAATACTGAGTTGAATAATTAATTGTTTGGGACGCCAATTACATACGGTAGCTTCAAAATTGTGGCCTGTGATTGGTGCCTCAGGTCACATGATCTATAACCCATAAGTAATAGCAGTGCACAAGTACAGACCACGCAGCGCCATAATCTGGGCAGTGCAGCGCTTGGCGGTCCTATAGCTCCCATAGATCTTGTATGAGGTGTCAGTGTGCGGCTGCATCTCTTTTTACAATCTCCTCCACACTGCGGTCGTCCGGTTGTGGAGGAGAGCAGGGGCGTAGCTATAGGGGTGCAGAGGTAGCAGTAGTACCCAGACCCTGATACCTGAGGGGACCAGAGGCTAAAAAAGAAGACACCAGTATGACAAACATCACATAGTAGATGGGGGCCCTGTTATAAATATCACACTGGGCCCCAGGAGTTTCACAATATGCCTCTGGAGAAACGGATACTGGGGACCCCAGTACTATTGATCGTGGGGGTCCCGGCAGTGATTAAACATGTATGGCCCCTCCGGTGTATAGGTGAGAAATGTTTCTGGTGGGAGAATCTCTTTATCATGAGCGATCATCGTTTTCTGCGCTGTTTATTTCTTACATCTTGACATTATAGAACATTTATCTCTGGAAATCTTCATGTAACATTCTCCACGGTGGATTTTACTGTATTTTGGGCTTTGTACTCTCATATATATATATACAGACAGTGATAATACATTGGAGTGTGGCCTGTACTGGTATTTGTAGCCGTATAGGAGGAGGAATATAGGTAATACTGGACACAAATACATATGGTATATGGGATTTCATTGCTGCCCTATAAAGATATATGACATGAATATTTTGTCTATGTTAATTCCATTCACAAGTACAGAATACACCCCAAAACATCAACCAAAGAGTCCCCATTTACAGCGTCAGAAGAGTGACCCTATAAACAGTTCCAGCAGACCGCCCCTCATTAAAAATAATGCCAGCAATGCCCACACATAAATAATGCCAGCAGAGTGCCCCTAATAAACATTACAACTGGCAGCAGAGAGTCCCTAATAAACATTACTGGCAGCAGAGAGTCCCTAATAAACATTACTGGCAGCAGAGAGTCCCTAATAAACATTACTGGCAGCAGAGGGTCCCTAATAAACATAACTGGCAGCAGAGAGTCCCTAATAGACATTACTGGCAGCAGAGAGTCCCTAATAAACATTACTGGCAGAAGACGGTCCCTAATAAACATTACTGGCAGCAGAGAGTCCCTAATAAACATTACTGGCAGAAGAGAGTCCCTAATAAACATTACTGGCAGCAGAGAGTCCCTTATAAACATTACTGCCAGCAGAGAGTCCCTAATAAACATTACTGGCAGCAGAGAGTCCCTAATAAACATTACTGGCAGCAAAGAGTCTCTAATAAACATTACTGGCAGGAGAGGGTCCCTAATAAATATTACTGTCAGCAGAGGGTCCCTAATAAATATTACTGCCAGCAGAGAGTCCCTAATAAACATTACTGGCAGCATAGAGTCCCTTATAAACATTACTAGCAGCAGAGAGTCCCTAATAAACATTACTGGTAGCAGAGGGTCCCTTATAAACATTACTGGCAGCAGAGAGTCCCTAATAAACATTACTGGCAGCAGAGAGTCCCTAATAAACATTACTGGCAGCAGAGGGTCCCTAATAAATATTAATGGCAGCAGAGAGTCCCTAATAAACATTACGGGCAGCAGAGTGTCCCTAATAAACATTACTGGCAGCAGAGAGTCCCTAATAAACATTACTGGCAGCAGAGCATCCCTAATAAACATTTCTGGCAGCAGAGTGCCCCTAATAAACATTACTGGCAGCAGAGAGTCCCTAATAAACATTACTGGCAGCATAGAGTCCCTAATAAACATTACTGGCAGCAGAGAGTCCCTAATAAACATTACTGGCAACAGAGCCCCTAATAAATATTACTGGCAGCAGAGGGTCCCTAATAAACATTACTGGCAGCAGAGAGTCCCTAATAAACATTACTGGCAGCAGAGGGTCCCTAATAAACATTACTGGCAGCAGAGAGTCCCTAATAAACATTACTGGCAGCAGAGCGTCCCTAATAAACATTACTGGCAGCAGAGCCCCTAATAAACATTACTGGCAGCAGAGAGTCCCTAATAAACATTACTGGCAGCAGAGCGTCCCTAATAAACATTACTGGCAGCAGAGCCCCTAATAAACATTACTGGCAGCAGAGAGTCTCTAATAAACATTACTGGCAGCAGAGAGTCCCTAATAAACATTACTGACAGCAGAGAGTCCCTAATAAACATTACTGGCAGCAGAGAGTCCCTAATAAATTACTGACAGCAGAGAGTCCCTAATAAACATTACTGGCAGCAGAGAGTCCCTAAAAAACATTACTGGCAGCAGAGGGTCCCTAATAAACATTACTGGCAGCAGAGAGTCCCTAATAAACATTACTGGCAGCAGAGGGTCCCTAATAAACATTACTGGCAGCAGAGCGTCCCTAATAAACATTACTGGCAGCATAGCCCCTAATAAACATTACTGGCAGAAGAGAGCCCCTAATAAACATTACTGGCAGAAGAGGGTCCCTAATAAACATTACTGGCAGAAGAGAGTCCCTAATAAACATTACTGGCAGCAGAGCCCCTAATAAACATTACTGGCAGAAGAGGGTCCCTAATAAACATTACTGGCAGCAGAGAGTCCCTAATAAACATTACTGGCAGCAGAGGGTCCTATATAACCAGTTCCAGCAGACGCTTCCCATCACACAGCCACAGAATAAATGATACAATGCTGGCTGCCTGCAGCCACCACTAGGGGGAGCACACAATTTCCATATTTATACAGGTTATATAGGAGTTATTGGCGGTAATATAAATACAATGTGACAGCTCCCCCTAGTGACAGTTACCAGCAGTAACCAGTAACATGGGGGATGAGATAAATGGGGGTCAGTTATATCACATTTTGGGGGAACTCACCGACGTCCAACTTCACTCGTCGTTGTCCTGTAACAGACTGAGGACCACTGAGCGGTTGTTGTTTCAAATTCAAATCCAGCGATCCCATTGGCTGCTGCTCAGTGATGTATTTAACAGTAAATTTAAAGGGACATGACTCTTATTTCACGAGACTGCATTTATGATATGTTTGCTATAATTCTGCTTATAACATGAAGCTGTGGAGATAATCTGCAGGGACGGGTTATATTTCTCTTAATATTGGGATTGGGATTAGAGGTTATATCATTTTCTATCCTGTATCAGGACATTTCTTTTATAATTTGACATATTATTAACTATCAATGTGCCATGAAGGATCTGATATCTGAAATCACAGTTCTTTAATGGGCGTTGCAGTTTAACCCCTTCCTGAGTAGGTTATTTGGGGTGATCAGATCTCGGGGTTTCCATCTCTTTATCATTCCAGAGTTTGTTTTATTTCTATCATTTTAATGTAAATGATAATGAAAGTCGGATGACGGCAAATAAGCAGCGAGACCCTCTGTGCTAAGTGGTCAGGGGTGTCGTGGTCTCATCCAGCATCAGAAGGGGGCGCTGTTTTTCTCTTTGCTATGAGGCCCCATAAATTCTTACAGAAACATTTGTGCTGCCGATCAGAGAGATTTACCATTCAGGAACATAATAAATCTGGGTGACAAGTCCTATATGCGCTGTAATGGCAGCTGTACTGGTTGTCACCCAGCTTTCCCAGTCTCCTGAATGACAAGTCTGCCTAATTATACAGTGACCTGCCCCTGCTGTTATACTGCTGCATTATTAGGTAGGTTTACCCTTCAGGGGTCTAGTTAAGTTGGGTAATAACTCGTATGGAGGCCGTCGTTCTCACCCAGCTTTTCCAGAAACAGAAAAAAACATAAGGCATCGCCGTGCCCGCAAATCGCGGCCGTGCACATGGCCACGGCCATTATTTTCTATGAGCCTGGACCGCAGAAGACGGCCGTAATAAGACATGCCCGTTCTTTCTGCGGTCCGGGCTCATTAAAATATGCGATATGCGGGCGGCTCGCAGCTGTCACTCCGTGGCCGACCCGAAAATGGCGGCCGTGCACATGGCTACTGTCGTCTGCATGAGGCCTAATATAAACATTTTACCAAAAACATGTAAAAAACAATGTAATGAGGATCCCGGGGTGTGATGTGATGGGGCAGATCAGAAGCGTGTAAGTGATTGTTGTAAAATGCTGAGCCAACATAATGCTCCGTCTATTAAATAATTAGGACATTGCCAGCGGGCAGGGAGTGGGCATGTAAGGGGCAGGTGCCACACAGGGATAACTCCTTGGCAGAACGCCACTTATTAGGGATAATTGTAAAGTACAGAAGCCAAAACAAATAAGACTGGATAATATCTGTGTACAATCCTAATATATATATATAATGTACCGGCCGCTGGAGTCACATATTCTATCTATCTATCTATCTATCTATCTATCTATCTATCTATCTATCTATCTATCTATCTATCTATCTATCTGTCTGTCTGTCTGTCTGTCTGTCTGTCTGTCTATCTATCTATCTATCTATCTATCTCTCTCTCTCTGTAGATAGCGCCATACATCCCCCAGTAGAGTACGCCATACAGCCCCCTGTAGATAACGCCATACAGCCCCCCTGCAGAGAACGCCATACAGCCCCCCCTGTAGAGAACGCCATACAGCCCCCCCTGTAGGGAACGCCATACAGCCCCCCCCCTGTAGAGAACGCCATACAGCTCCCCCCTGTAGGGAACACCATACAGCCACCCCCCCTGTAGGAAACGCCATACAGCGTCCCCCCTCCCAACAAAAATGTGACCTACAGTGTGTCCTACAAAATACATGTATCCCGACACAGACCACGGAAGTCCGAGGTTTGTGATGGAGAACTTCAGGGGACTTTCAGTCCCCCGTTCTCCCTATCGCTGCCAGCGATCACACATGTATCCCCTGTCCTGTGTATATCCTGTGGAGAGGCGATACATGTCCTGTGGAGATCCTGTGGAGAGGGGATACTTGTCCTGTGGAGATCCTGTGGAGAGGGGATACATGTCCTGTGGAGATCCTGTGGAGAGGGGATACATGTGCTGTGGAGATCCTGTGGAGAGGGGATACATGTCCTGTGGAGAGGGGATACATGTCCTGTGGAGATCCTGTGGAGAGGGGATACATGTCCTGTGGAGATCCTGTGGAGAGGGGATACATGTGCTGTGGAGATCCTGTGGAGAGGGGATACATGTCCTGTGGAGATCCTGTGGAGAGGGGATACATGTCCTGTGGAGATCCTGTGGACAGGGGATACATGTCCTGTGGAGATCCTGTGGAGAGGGGATACATGTCCTGTGGAGATCCTGTGGAGAGGGGATACATGTCCTGTGGAGATCCTGTGGAGAGGGGATACATGTCCTGTGGAGAGGGGATACATGTCCTGTGGAGAGGGGATACATGTCCTGTGGAGAGGGGATACATGTCCTGTGGAGAGGGGATACATGTCCTGTGGAGATCCTGTGGAGAGGGGATACATGTCCTGTGGAGATCCTGTGGAGAGGGGATACATGTCCTGTGGAGATCCTGTGGAGAGGGGATACATGTCCTGTGGAGAGGGGATACATGTCCTGTGGAGAGGGGATACATGTCCTGTGGAGAGGGGGATACATGTCCTGTGGAGAGGGGATACGTGTCCTGTGGAGAGGGGATACATGTCCTCTGGAGAGGGGGATACATGTCCTGTGGAGAGGGGATACATGTCCTGTGGAGAGGGGGATACATGTCCTGTGGAGAGGGGGATACATGTCCTGTGGAGAGGGGGATACATGTCCTGTGGTGAGGGGGATACATGTCCTGTGGAGAGGGGGATACATGTCCTGTGGAGAGGGGGATACATGTCCTGTGGAGAGGGGGATACATGTCCTGTGGAGAGGGGGATACATGTCCTGTGGTGAGGGGGATACATGTCCTGTGGAGAGGGGGATACATGTCCTGTGGAGAGGGGGATACATGTCCTGTGGAGAGGGGGATACATGTCCTGTGGAGAGGGGATACATGTCCTGTGGAGAGGGGATACATGTCCTGTGGAGAGGGGATACATGTCCTGTGGAGATCCTGTGGAGAGGGGATACATGTCCTGTGGAGATCCTGTGGAGAGGGGATACATGTCCTGTGGAGATCCTGTGGAGAGGGGATACATGTCCTGTGGAGAGGGGATACATGTCCTGTGGAGAGGGGATACATGTCCTGTGGAGAGGGGGATACATGTCCTGTGGAGAGGGGGATACATGTCCTGTGGAGAGGGGGATACATGTCCTGTGGAGAGGGGGATACATGTCCTGTGGATAGGGGATACATGTCTTTTGCTCTATTTTGCGCCTTCAGGACCAGACACCGTTTAGCCATTTTTAGCACGTGTTAGTTATATGGCTATAACGTTTTTATTTGTTGGGCTAACGACGTGATTTTTGCGACGTTTTTTCCGTAGACAATGCAGGTTTCAATTTTTATCGTTTTTATACACACCTTTTTTGCTATTTTAGAATTTTTATTCATAAAGTTTGAAAATAATAGTAAAAAATAAGCTTTTTTACGTTTGAGCTATTTGTTTTTGGTAATAACATAGTTTTACCATAAAATAGACCTTTTATTTGTGATCGTCATTGTCTACCATAATTTTAATATATTAGATATCTATATTAGGGCAATTGGGTCAGCGCTAGCGTTACAACAATGATTGGCGGGGGGGACGTTTTTTTTTGGGGGGTGGGTATTTTATGTGTATTATTAAAAAAAAAATTGCACTTGACTTTATTGTTTTTTTATTACTATGGTCTGTCCCTCAAAGGTCAAAGAAGACCTTTGGGGAACTTTACATATTTTTTTTCTTTCTTTTACACCATGTTTTTCCACTGTAACTGGAGCTGCACAGCAGCCCCAGTTACAGGGGAAATCAACCCTCTCATAGTGACGATTGTCACTAATAGGGCTGTACTGGGTCTAGTAAGACCCAGCAGCAGCCTGCCACTAACGGCACCCGGCGATCATGTGACCAGTCACATGATCACCGGGAGGAATAGAGACAGCGCCGCTGCTGCTGTCTCTATTCCTGTACACAGCGCGCATTCAGCGCTGTGTACAAGTGATCAGAGAAGACAGAAGCAGCGAAAGCTGCTTCTATCTTCTCCTCAGGGTCCCCGGCAGTCACTGACAGCCGGAGACCCGACATTCAGCTGCCCGATCGCGCGGGCAGCAAGTTAAAACCCGAGCCGTAGAAAGTCTATGGCTCGGGTTTTAAGGACCCTGACCGCTGGCCGTAAAAGTACAGCCAGCGGCCGGGAACCAGTTAATGGCAGAGCGGGGAGATACCTCCCTGCTCTGCCGTAGTGTTCAGTGACGTCCCGCTGTAGCAGCCATAGCGGCTGCTAGCGGAGCCTCAGGCCATGGTGGGGGCCCGTGCCGGCGGGCGACACGGGCCCCCTCATGCCGCGGGCCCCGTAGCAGCCGCTACTGCTGCTACGGCGGTAGTTACGCCACTGTATCTATCCCATCTATCTATCTATCTATCTATCTATCTATCTATCTATCTATCTATCTATCTATCTATCCATCCATCTATCTATCTATCATCTATCTATCTATCTATCTATCTATCTATCTATCTATCTATCTATCTATCTATCTATCTATCTATCTATCTATCTATCATATATCTATCTATCATCTATCTATCTATCTATCTATCTATCTATCTATCTATCTATCTATCTATCTATCTATCTATCTATCTATCTATCTATCTATCTATCATCTATATATCTATCTATCTATCTATCATCTATCTATCTATCTATCTATCTATCTATCTATCTATCTATCTATCTATCTATCTATCTATCTATCTCATATCTATCTATCTATCTATCCATCCATCCATCCATCCATCCATCCATCCATCCATCCATCTATCTATCTATCTATCTATCTATCTATCTATCTATCTATCTATCTATCTATCTATCTATCTATCTATCTATCTATCAATCAATCTATCTATCTATCTATCTATCTATTTATCTATCTATCTATCTATCTATCTATCTATCTATCTATCTATCTATCTATCTATCTCTCAATCTATCTATCTCATATCTATCTTTCTATCTAGTGGCGTAACTACCGCCGTAGCAGCCGTAGCAGCTGCTATGGCTGCTAGAGCGGAACACCACTGAATACTACGGCAGAGCAGGGAGGTATCTCCCCGCTCTGCCATTAACAAAATACATGTATCCCCTATCCACAGGATAGGGGATACATGTGTGATCGCTGGCATTGATAGGGAGAACGGGGGACTGAAAGTCCCCCCAAGTTCTCCATCACAAACCTCGGACTTCCGGGTTCTGTGTCGGCAGCTCCGTGGAAATGAATGGAGCGCCGGTCGCGCTTGTGCGCATGCGTGACCAGCGCTCCTTTCATTTTTATTGAGCTGCCAACACAGACACCGGAAGTCAGAGGTTAGTCATGGAGAACTTGGGGGGACTTTCAGTCCCCCGTTCTCCCTATCAATGCCAGCGATCGCAGATGTATCCCCTATCCTGTGGATATGGGATGCATGTTATTTGTAGGACACAACAACACTGTAGGTCGCATTTTTTGGGGGGGTTGGGGACGCTGTATGGCGTTCCCTGCAGGGGGGGCACTGTATGGCGTTTCCTGCAGGGGGGGCCGCTGTATGGCGTTCCCTGCAGGGGGGCGCTGTATGGCGTTCCTTGCAGGGGGGGCTGTATGGCGTTCTCTACAGTGGGGGCTGTATGGCGTTCTCTACAGTGGGGGCTGTATGGCGTTAGCGCCATACAGCCCCCTCTGTAGAGAACGCCACACACTCCCCCTGTAGATAACGCCACACAGTCCCCCCTGTAGATAACGCCACACAGTCCCCCCTGTAGATAACGCCACACAGTCCCCCCTGTAGATAACGCCACACAGTCCCCCCTGTAGATAACGCCACACAGTCCCCCCTGTAGATAACGCCACACAGATAACGCCACACAGTCCCTCCTGTAGATAACGCCACACAGTCCCCCCTGCAGATAACGTCACACAGACCCCCCTGTAGATAACGCCATACAGTCCCCCCTGTAGATAACGCCACACAGTCCCCCCTGTAGATAACGCCACACAGTCCCCCCTGTAGATAACACCACACAGATAACGCCACACAGTCCCCCCTGTAGATAACGCCACACAGTCCCCCCTGTAGATAACGCCACACAGTCCCCCTGTAGATAACGCCACACAGATAACGCCACACAGTCCCCCCTGTAGATAACGCCACACAGTCCCCCCTGCAGATAACGTCACACAGACCCCCCTGTAGATAACGCCATACAGTCCCCCCTGTAGATAACACCACACAGTCCCCCCTGTAGATAACACCACACAGTCCCCCCTGTAGATAACGCCACACAGTCCCCCCTGTAGATAACGCCACAGTCCCCCCTGTAGATAACGCCATACAGTCCCCCCTGTAGATAACGCCACACAGTCCCCCCTGTAGATAACGCCACACAGTCCCCCCTGTAGATAACGCCACACAGTCCCCCTGTAGATAATGCCACACAGTCCCCCCTGTAGATAACGCCACACAGTCCCCCCTGTAGATAACGCCACACAGTCCCCCCTGTAGATAACGCCACAGTCCCCCCTGTAGATAACACCACACAGTCCCCCCTGTAGATAACGCCACACAGTCCCCCCTGTAGATAACACCACAGTCCCCCCTGTAGATAACACCACACAGTCCCCCTGTAGATAACGCCATGGGCACTGGGCAGAATGTCAGGGGTCAATCTTTTGGCCCCTGAACATGTGATCGCTGTGACAACCAATCACAGCGATCACATGCATTTCTGCATAGAAAACAGTGTGCACGCGATCGCGTGCACACAGCCCTGTGCCCACGCTGTTACCAACAGCTCTGGGCACTGGGCAGAGTATCAGGGACCAATCTGATGGTCCCTGAACATGTGGTCGCTGTGAAAACCTATCACAGCGACCACATTTGTTTTATTTTGACTTTTCTGGCAGTAAATCTCCTGCCTCTTTTCTTCTCCTCAAACATTGTTTCAGTTTGAGGAGAAGAAGAGACTCCAGAGAATTGCTGCCAGAAGATTACAGTGAAAAAAAATACAGTTACACTCATAAAACATTCTCTGTATAGATAGATTTCTATCTATCTATACAATCTATCTATCCATCTATCTTTTTTTCTATCTATCTACCTTTCTTTTATTCTATTAGAATAGGCAGGTAGGGAGTAAATAATTATATATATATCCACATATATATAATATATATAGCAATAGCGGTTTCTTTTTTTGTTAGCGGTAGTGTAGATATATATACCAGTTAGTTTGTGTGTTTTATAAAAAAAAAAAAAAAAATTTGTTTAGTTAGTGTTAGTGTTAGTTACGTTATGGCGAGGAAGTTGTTTAGCGCCGAGGAGGCATACGCCATGCTGTGGTCTGAGTCGGAGACCGCATCAGAGATGGCGTCCGAGATGGAACCTGTTTTAGGTAGTGACGATGACAGCGTCACTTCAGGTTCATCTTCAGGGGACGTTGTCCCTGATGCAGTTGAAACTGCAGAACATGAAAGCGCAGGGCCAAGTAGCGCTGTAGCATGGGACAGCCTGGTCCCTACAGTCCAGGCTCTTGTATGGGCACCTGCCCCATCTTTTGGGCCTAGAATCCACGGATTTACGGCCACTCCTGGCATAACCGTGGACAATACAAATTTTGTCCAAATGCATTACTTCCATTTATTTATAACGGACGACATCCTAAATCAGATTGTCCACGAAACAAATTTATATGCCACTCATTATATTATTAGTGGGGAAGCGCATGGTAAAGGGGGACTCCTGTGCTTATGCATCTGAGGAATTGCTGGCGGTCAAGTTCAGGGATCGCAAAGATGTGTATGTGCTAAGCACGATTCATACCGCAGGAACAGTGGCAGTGAGGGAAAGAGAGGCAACATCGGACAAGCACAAACCAGTGAGCATGTCCGAATATAACAAGTACATGGGGGGGGGTGGATTTAAGCGACCAGGTTTTACAGCCCTATTTAGTAAAACGCAAAACTAAAACCTGGTACAAAAAGGTGGCCATTTATTTGTTACAGGTGGCCATCCACAACTCATTTGTGCTCTACAAAAAAAACAGAGGCAGAGACACATACCTGGATTTCCAGGGAAAAATTATTGAAGGCCTCATTTTTGATGTTCAGGACACCCGAGAATGCCCCCAGTCTGAGGATGTCACGCGACTGACTGAAAGACTCTTCATCAGTCGGATTCCCCCAACACCAACCAGAAGCAACCCCCAGAAAAAGTGCCGCGTCTGCAGAAAAGACGGGCACCGCAAAGATTCCCGATATTTCTGTCCCTCATGTCCCTCATAACCAGGCCTGTGCATTGAGCCATGTTTTAAAAAATACCACACTGTTCTGAATTATTAGATTTTAGTTAATTCGTTGAAAATATATTTGCCCTACATTACGTTTTTATTTTTCCCCTGATTTTACTCCAAGGGTGAGGGAGGGAATGGGTGGGGGGTGGATGTCATGTTTGCATATTCTCTAAAGTTCATCTGCTGGAGAGCTCCATTTGCATAAACCTGCAATTTCTTATTTTAGAAAACCCAAAAAAATAAATTCCCATTATACCCCTAGATGAATATTTTCGGATCTCGGCTTCAAGAGCAGATATTTTGGACGTGTTATAGAAACTCTGTTGAGTTTTGTAAAACCAGCTTTGAAAAAAAGCGATTTGTGAAATAAGCTTCTTCTATCGTCCGCCCTCCTACATCTCTATGTGATAAATAAGGCCCACATATTTGGTATCCCCATGCACGGGAGAAGTGGAAGAATGTGAAAGGAGATGAATTTTGTCCGTGGTCTATACCGTGTGTGAAAAATACTAGCCTAAACTGACGCATGTGCTAAAAAAGCGCTGATTTTATTTTGTTCCATCTTATTCAAGAAACTTTCAGAAGAAAACTGGACTTGCTAAAAATATGATAAACCCCTTGAAGGAAACCTTGTGGGGTCTACTTGTGTGAATGAAGTCATTTATGGGGTGATTCTAATGTTTCAGCAGCATTACACCCCCCAGAAAACAGTATGCGGCTATAAAATCAAATGCAGAATTCCTGGACCAAAAAGGCCAAAAAGCCTCCTTTTATGCCAAGCCCTGGCACATGCCCGCACAGTGAATAAGGCACACATATTTGGTATCCCCATGCACGGGAGAAGTGGAAGAATGTGAAAGGAGATTAATTTTGTCCGTGGTCCATACCGTGTGTGAAAAATGCTGGCATAAACTGGCGCAATTGCTAAATTCTTGAATTTTTTTCCAATTTTGCCCACTTTAGAGAAAAAAAAAAAAATGATATATACTGACAAATGCCACTAAAACAAAGCCCTATCTGTCCTTTAAAAAGAGTGTAAAATTCAAAGATGAACTTTATTCACCTGCAGAGTTATAGTCATCTAAAGAAGCGCATAGCAAAATTGTGACATTTGCTCTGGTCATTTAGCTGTAAAACAGCCTAGTCCTTAACCGGTTAAAAGAATTAAACCTATTTAGCCTTGAAAAAAGACGACTAAGGGGGGACATGATTAATTTATATAAATATATTAATGGCACATACAAAAAATATGGTGAAATCCTGTTCCATGTAAAAACCCCTCAAAAAACAAGGGGGCACTCCCTCCGTCTGGAGAAAAAAAGGTTCAACCTGCAGAGGCGACAAGCCTTCTTTACTGTGAGAACTGTGAATCTATGGAATAGCCTACCGCAGGAGCTGGTCACTGCAGGGACAGTAGATGGCTTTAAAAAAGGCTTAGATAATTTCCTAGAACAAAAAAGTATTAGCTCCTATGTGTAGAAATTTTTTCCTTCCCTTTTCCCGTCCCTTGGTTGAACTTGATGGACATGTGTCTTTTTTCAGCCGTACTAACTATGTAACTATGTAACTATGACATGTGTCACTTTATGTGGTAGTAACTTTGGAATGCCTTTATTTATCCAAGGGGATTCTGAGACTTTTCTGGTGACACATTGAACTTTATGTTAGTGGTAAAATTTGGTTGATACATTCAGTGAAAAACAGAAAAAATTACAGAAAATGTGGTGTAAGGCAGATGGTTAAACCACACAAAATAGTTATTAATTAACAATTTGTTTTTTTAAATAAAGGATTTAATATTGAAAAAAGGTTTTTTTTACAACTGTTTTTTTTTTGTCTCACTAGGTGACTTGAAGTCAGGAATCCCTGATCGCTATTCTAATACACTGCACTACATGTAAAAGTGCTGTCAGTTACTCACTGACAGCAAACCTAAGGCAGGACAAACTAGGCTTCCGTAGATGACAAACCCGGAGGCCATTGTTAGGCCTCCTGTTGCCATAACATGATGGAATAGAACGTCAAGGAGCAGGAAGGGGTTAAAGGATCTGCTAACGTCTTGGTGCCAGATACCACAGGACACTTTTAAAGATCTTCTGAAATCCATGTCCCAACGGGTCAGAGCTATTATGGCAGCACGAGGAGGACTACACAAGGCAGGTGGTTTTAATGTTATGTCTGGATGGTGTATATGTTAGTAATTAATTTCTATTCATTTGTACATTGATGGAAATTAGGGTATGTTCACACGCATACTCAAAAATATCTGAAAATACAGAGCTGTTTTCAAGGTTTTCAGCGTTTTTTATGGCCGTTTTTGGAGCTGTTTTCAATATTGTCTAGGAAAAACGGCTCCAAAAGCGGCCCAAGAAGTGACTTGCACTTCTTTTGTGAACATACCCTAAAAAAAGAGTAACTTTTCTGTGCTTTTTATTTTTACAATTTATATCAATCACCCTAAATATTGTAATCTTGGGGCCTACATTGCTCCTATGTAAACATGGGAACGCCACCATTCTCACCAGTTTTAAGGCGTAATGTAAGTCTTAGGCCAAAATGTAGTAGTAGTTGAAACGCCAATCCAACCGAGATGGAATATGAAATATCCAAGATAGAAGGGAGTCCCAGGCATAAAATAAGATAAGATAACTTTATTAATCCCCGAAGGGAAATTCCAGTATCACATAAATGGATTCTGGGAAACGGCATCAGGGATCTTTTATTATTAGGTCTCTGTGCAGATTGAGATTCTGGCGTCCAAGGTGAAGATGATGAAGAAGACTAGGTGGTACTGTAGACAAAACAAAAAATAATCAGACCAGACGATAATCACTCAGCAATATACTGGTGCCGAAGCTCCAGCCATGATTTCACAAAAATACTATAGATGTCAGTGATCATACCTGTACTGCTGGTGTTTCTTCTGTACCACAGCTGTTGGTACTTATCTCCTCCTCTTTCTTTGAAAGGCATGGACGCGGCACAAGGGACAGCGTGGATTTGTCGGGATCCAATGTGCAATACAAGGCAGATGGAATATGTGAGAACATGGCAGAACGGTGACTTGCTCTCCAATCTCATAGTCCTCTAGGCATATAGTGCAGGACAGGATGTCTTCGTTTTCAGTAAAGGTTCGAGATGGGAGTCTATCAATCTGCCTGCCTCTCCTGCCTCGCCGACGTTGTCTTCTCTGCACAGGTCTGCTGTCTGTGGTCTCTGTTGTCGACTGTTGGTTGGTAAGCAGCTGACTGGTGCTTGGTGTTGGCTCCACCAGCCTGTTAGATGTTTGCTGAGGAGATCTGCTTCCTTCTCTGGATGGCTGCAGGTTTGGTAGCGGCTCACTGGTGCTGGGGTCTTGTGTTGGTTCCTCCAGCCTTTCGGATCTCTCCTGAGTAGTTGATGGAGTAGACCCAGGCTGGGATTCTCCAGGAATTCTGAGCTCGGTCTCACTATTAATACGACGGCCACTTGTCGTTTCAGACTGTTCTATTGGCTCAGGTCGTAATGGGGACCGGCTTCTGTCCGCTCCTTCTTGCTGCAACCTACGGCGCGGAGGAACTTGACCACGTCTTCGTCTCCTGTCGGGGACATTGTCATGGTCTTCATCCTGCTCCACACTCTGACGTCTTCTATGTCCAGATCTTAATCTTCCATCAGCAATGCCTAGATGTGAAACAATGTGTATAACATATATTAATTATGTACAGAAAAAATGGGAAAAAAGATCAATACCAGACATTTCCTATGGACTCGCGTGGCCTTCTTTCTAGAGGAAAGCTCCCATGTTTTTCTAATCTTGGACAACCGTTTTGATACTATGAATATACACACAGTCGAGTCACATTATTATAACTACTACTAATATCCAGAGTAACCGGCGTGTGCAGCACGGACAGCAGTAGACGGGCTGGGAGTGACTCAATAAGGTGCTGGTCAGTGGTCTCATATGTGGAGCCTCGCTGACTCCATACATCCCACATTTACTGGAGGGTGCGTGGGGGAGGATCCATAAAGCAAACAACACGATTGACGTGGTCCCACAGATGCTCAATTGGGTTCAAGTCTGGAGAAATAGGGGGCCAGGGAAGTACTTGGAAGTCTTGGTCGTGCTCTTCCAACCACTGTCGGGCATTTATAGTCGTGTGACATGTCGCATTGTCTTGCTTTAAGATTCCATTTGCTCCAGGGAAGACAATCAGCATGTATGGTGGATGTGATCTGTAACGATGGATTCATATCTAAATCGGTTCAGAGCCTTCCATATGGATGAGTGGCCCAGAGAATGCCATGGAAAAATACCCCAGATGCTGACGTCGCCGCCAGCTTTTTCCAGCAATGGTTGTAAAGTCCATCCTTTCGATGAAGCAGAAAACGTGATTTATCCGAGAAGACAACACTTTGCCAATCATCGGTGCTCTGAGACCAATACTGCCGTGCAGATTGAAGCCATTTTCTCTGATGCACCTTAGTTACATAGGAGCAGTGACCATCCGTCGGGTTCGGAGCCCCATACGCAGTCGGGTTCGCTGAACTGTTGTATTAGACACACGTCTGGTAGCCACCGTTCACCTCTCAAATACATGGCACGTGGTGCTCTGCAGTTTCCATGTCCGTTATTCCCAATGGTGCCATTTGTCCACTCACGATACACTGTCACCACAGCAGCACGCGAACAGTTCACAAACTGCGCTGTTTGAGAAATACCGCCACCCTTGGTCCGAAAGCCAATAATCATCCCTTTTTGCAACTGAAAAACGGTGCATTTTTTGCGGACGCAAAACGGACATGTTTGTGTGAAACTAGCCAAATGTATCGGATATAACAAGTTCCACTTACCTTGATTTATCCGGGAACTTTCGTCTATTGCAAGCTGCAAGAGTTCTCGGTAACTCATTGTTCCTTGTAGCAGGCGGCTTGATGTTTAAATTCAGGAACAATGGAAAAATGGGATTCCTCAAATAAGAGGGAATCTACCACGATGTTCAGAAGTTGCACTGGTGTTTAAGTGCTCTGAACAGATGATGTAGTAGTCGCTTTGTAGCACAAATTCGCTCTTTGAAAAACCAAGTGAAGTTTCAGCATCAGCATCAACTCGAGATATGGCTGATGTGACCGCGCTTGGGGTCCTTAGAACTTCACGCCATTGTGATGTCACTGCTATAGATGCCACAACCTCCATTGTTCTGATGACATCACTGCCTGCAGTGATGTCATAATGCTTACGGTATGTCATAAACGGTCCCCTGCTCTGCATTATACCAATCACTGCAGCAAAGCCTCCAAATAAATAAATAAATATATATTAAATTTTTTTATATTTACATATTGCAGCTGAAAATCTCTATTATTTGTTTGGTAAATGTTTCTCTATAATTGTTTAGTAAATGTTGTAGCACACAATTCATCTAAGTAAAAGTCTAAGTAACATATTACCACAATGGAGAGGTGGAAATGTAACTTTATTTTTCTAAAACGAGATGGTTCTGGAGTAAATAAGAATCCTTTATAACCTAAAGAGGTTGTCTGGTATAAGAAACCCATTGTAAATACCCTATTGGGGAATTCTAAGTTAAGAAAGGACAAGTCTCCTATTGATTTCACTGTGTAATGCTTAGTTTCTCCTGTGGTGGCGCTGCAGGGGAATTCAACACTTCTCAAGTTCCATCACAGATTAAATCTGATCGCTGGGGGTCACAATCAGCGACATTAAGCTGCACTATCTGGATGTACAAATAATACTGGATGAGGGCCATATTGTGACAGACATTTACACCAAACCAACTGACTGAAAATAACTTTTTAATTTTAGCTTTCAACCCAAATCAGCACAAAAATAAAATTTCACAAAGCCAACTACATAGTGATAGAAAATGCCGCAGAACTTCGCATATAAATGAGACGGATATGTGAGAGGCAGATAGATAGGGCGTGCTCTAGCAAAGTAAAAAATGAGCCCCCCATTACTTTATTTTTCTGATCTCAAATTCCAAGATACAATCCCGTTAGTAAGCCCTAAATATACACCTCCTGCAATGAGCCATAATACAATTGT
Organism: Rhinoderma darwinii; assembly: GCF_050947455.1. Taxonomy (NCBI): domain Eukaryota; kingdom Metazoa; phylum Chordata; class Amphibia; order Anura; family Rhinodermatidae; genus Rhinoderma; species Rhinoderma darwinii. Next base: position 25,813,210 of record NC_134698.1, read on the forward strand.
GGGGATCAGACCTTAACCACTTCCTGCCGCAGCCATTTTGAATTTTTTTATTTTTGTTCTTTCCTCCTCACCTTCCAAAAGCCACAACTTTTTTATTTTTCTGTTGATATATCCATATGAGGGCTTGATTTTTGCAGGACGAGTTGTAGTTTTTCATGGCACCATTTATTGTACTAATGAAATGGGAAACTGAAAGAACTTTCTTTGTGGGGTGAAATAGGAAAAAAACAGATTTCTCCATTGTTTTTTGGGTTTCGTTTTTATGGAGATCACCGCGCGGTTTTGTTTCGCCATTATCTGAGAGCCATACGTTTTGTTTTCTTTCCGTCGCTGCAGCAGTGTGAGGGCTTGTTTTTTTGTGGCACGACCTGTCGTTTTTATTGGTTCATGAGACTTTTTGATCATCTTTTATTCCATTGTTTGTGGGAGATGAGATGACCAAAAAACAGTGATTCTGCCCTTCTGTTTGTTTTAATATATATATATATATATATAAACTTCATTTAACTGTATTCTACTTTCTTTACTTGCCCTCTAGGGGACTTAAACCAGCAATCATTGGATCGCTTGCAGGATATACTGCAATACTAATGTATTGGCGTATATCGTGTTCTTTACCTGCTCTTATCAAGCCTTGCCAGGGGTGCAAAGATGGCAGACCTGAGGGTCTACATTAGTCCTCCAAGCTGCAATGACAACCATCGGCACCACGCAATCGCAGGGGGGCAATGGGCCGTCAGAGATAGCCACCCCCATATTTCTAATGGCTTAGTTACCGCAGTAACTATTGACCTCAGCATCTAAGGGGTTAAACGAGTGGGATCGTAGTAATCTACGATTTCGCTCGTCGCAGTGAACTGTCAGTTATAACATACAACCAACACCAGCAAATTATGGAGTGAGCTCAGTCCGTGACCCCACTCCATACTTCCCTCCTGGCCTACACCGTATATATACATGTTGGTTGTCATGGAAGGGGCTAGGCAGCATTGAAGGGTTAAAAACTAATGACGTTTTGGCAACCAAAGGTGCCCACCTCAGCATCAGAGCCCCATAGCAGCTTCTATGGCTACTAGGGCTATAGTTATGTCCATGTACAGGGGGAAGATTTGACAGTAACACTACAGGTGATGTATTATCACAGTATACATCTAGTATTAGGATAAAATAGAATGACGTACCAGTCCCCAGACATTAGTAGATACGGGTCACTAAGCAAATCATGGTGGTTCCAAGTACCAGGCTCAGGACCAACACCTAGAAGAGGAGGAGAGAGAATAAGGAGGTTAAAACGTGGCCAGGTGCGGTGGATTCACTGCTTGTACACAATGCATCTTAAAGGGGTTATGCGGGGACTAAAAATTATTAGCAGTGTTCTCACTGAATTATGTGATGTCACGGTTTGTGGGTATGTGGACCCACCAGGCCGCACCGCCATAGCAGCGAGGCAGCTGGCCAAACAACAGGGAACCCCAGAAATACAAAGTCCCGCACAAGGGTACCAGGATAGTCCAGACAGTGGCCGCAGCTCTGGCACGGATGGAGGTAGGTAACACAGGACGTGGCGGATGACACAGGTGCAGTAGACACGACTCCAACTAGTAGGCACAGGAACAAGAACACAGTACGGGATACAGGAACGGGTAACAGGGCAAGGGTAACAACTGGAACGGGAAACAGTAAGGGACCATTTGAAAGACAGACTTGGGGTATACTAACAATGCTCAGGCAAGGATCAGATGGGTTGGGCCCTTCTTATAGTCCAGGAAATCATGTGTGCTGATGATGGCGATTTCCTACATGTGCGTGCGCTGGCCCTTTAAGAGAGGGCACGAGCGTGTGCGTGCACCCTACGGGACAGAGCAGATCATAGCAGAAGTAAGCACTGACATCTCCTGGGAAGGAGATGGGAACCAGCGCTCACAGATCCATGGCTGCGGGCGTCAGGTGAGTGGACCCGATGGCGCTGGACGCTACAGTATCTCCCCCTCTTACGCCCCCTCTTCTTGGGACTAGAGCGAGAGAGGAACTTCTTAACAAGAGCAGAGGCATCAAGGTTCTCCTCCGGCTCCCAGGACCTCTCCTCAGGACCAAACCCTCTCCAGTCCACCAAATAGAAAGTCCTTCCTCCTACCCTTTTGCAGTCCAGGATCTCCCTCACCTCGAACACATCAGAAGAACCGCTGGGAGCAGTTGTGGAACAGGAAGTCTTGCTGTAGCACTTCAGGACCACTGGTTTCAGGAGAGACACATGAAAGGAGTTGGGGATTCTGAGGGTAGGAGGCAGCCGCAGTTTATAGGAGACAGGGTTAATCTGTTGCCGAATCTCAAAAGGACCGAGAAACCTGGGAGCAAACTTGTATGAAGGCACCCTCAAACGAATGTTCCATGAGGACAGCCAGACTTTGGTACCTGGAAGATACTGCGGCGGCTCTCTTCTTGTATCCGCTTTTCGCTTCATGCCCGGGTCTGTTGCCAGATTTACAGGAAGTCCCCAAATGCAGAGTCAGCAGCGGGTACCTGAGAAGTAGTAGACACTGGAAGAGGGACTCTAGGATGTTGACCGTATACAATGTAAAACGGAGTGGAAGTGGTGGACTCGCTTGTGTGGTTGTTGTACGAGAACTCGGCCCAAGGAAGAAGCTGTACCCAGTTATCATGCTGTAAGGAAATGAAGTGACGGAGATAATTCTCCATGATCTGGTTGATCCTCTCGACTTGCCCATTGGACCGGGGGTGATAGGCTGTGGAAAAGTCCAATATCACATCCAGGAGTTTACAGAGAGCCCTCCAGAACCTCGAGGTAAACTGAAACCCCCGATCGGACACAATGTGAAGGGTAAGCCATTCAAGCCGTATATGTGCTGGATGAAGAGATTCGCCATTCGGGGAACAGAAGGTAGGCCGGTCAGCGGGATAAATTGTGCCATCTTCGAGAACCGGTCCACCACCACCCAGACAGTGTTGCATCCTGCTGAGGGAGGAAGGTCAGTGACAAAGTCCATCACAATGTGCTGCAAGGTGGAAATGGGTATAGGCACAGGTTGATGGAGGCCAGCAGGCTTGGAGTTAGTAACCTTGTTAGAAGCACACACCGTGCAAGAAGAGACAAAGTCCACAACATCCTTGGGAAGCGTGGGCCACCAAAAGTGACGAGCAATCAGTTCTCGGGTTTTACGAACACCAGGGTGCCCAGCCAGTTTAGAACTGTGTCCCCATCGGAGAATTCTTCTCCTGCCAGCTAATCGAACAAAAGTACTCCCCGGAGGGATGTCTCTAACCTGCAAAGGATTGGCAGTGATAATGCAGGACGAGTCTATGATAGTTTGAAGAGACTCCACCGTGTCATCCGTTTCAAATGACCTGGACAGGGCAATGGCCCTCACATTCTTGTCAGCGGGACGTAGTGGAGCACAAATTGTAAACGGGTGAAGAACAGCGGCCACCTGGCTTGACAGGGATTTAGTCGTTGAGCGGACTGAAGGTAGGTGAGGTTCATGTGGTCGGTGTAGATTAGGATGGGGTGAGCTGCGCCCTCCAGCAGATGTCTCCACTTCTCCAGAGCCAATTTGATGGCCAGTAGCTCCTGATCCCCAACAGAGTAAATGCGCTCTGCAGAAGAAAAAAGTCTCGAGTAGTAGCCACATACTACTGCCTTTCCTTTGGGGCTCCTCTGGAACAGAAGTGCGCCTGCACCAACATAAGAGGCGTCCACCTCCAAAGAAAACTGTATATATACGTCAGTATGATAGAGGATTGAGGCAGAAGTAAAGGCTTTTTTGAGACTAAAAAATGTGGACTCTGCCTCTGGGGTCCACACCTTGGCGTTCACACCGTTCTTGGTAAGGGTGGAAATAGGAGATGTCAGTGATGAGACGTTTGGGATAAACTGCCGGTAGAAATTGGCAAATCCCAGGAAACGCTGTATGGACCTCAGACCTTGAGGACGTGGCCACTCCAGGACAGCTCTCACTTTCTCAGGATCCATCTTGAGACCTTGATCCGATATGATGTAGCCCAGGAAGCGCAGAGAACTCCTCTCAAAGACGCACTTCTCCAGCTTGGCGTATAAATGATTCTCCCTTAATCGTAGTAGAACTTGACGGACATGCCTCCGATGAGTCGTCGGATCTGGGGAGAAAATCAAAATATCATCGAGATAAACAACAACACAGATATAGAGGAGATCTTGGAAGATATCATTAACGAGTTCCTGAAACACTGCAGGAGCGTTACACAGTCCGAAGGGCATCACTACGTATTCGTAGTGCCCGTCACGGGTGTTAAATGCCGTCTTCCATTCGTCACCCTGGCGGACCGGAGCGGAAGTGAGATGGGGACCAGCGCTCACAGATCCATGGCTGTGGGCGTCAGGAGGTGAGTGGAACCGACGGCCCGCGGCCATAGATGCTACATGTGAGTAAACTCGCTAATATACATTCCCGTCCCCCTTGGTGCTGTTTCTGAGATTTTCATAGATTTTTATAGCGCTGATGAGGTCTAGTTGTACAGTCTTCTTTGGTGACGACACGACTCTTCGTCATGTGATCGGCCCCGCTGTACTCTATGTACTCGCTGTACTACTGCTCCTGCAGTATACGGAGCACAGCGCCGCACTCTGAGAGGTTCCTCTGAGAGGTTCCTGTTGTTTCTCCTTTGCTTTATCCAATGCTAAAAACTAATAATGATTTTTTTTTTTTTTTAAATGCAAGCCCCTCAGTTGGAGTCACTGGGACCCAACACTAGAATTTCATCTGATTTGACAGATTATGGCACAATTTTCTATGGGGAATTTATGGTGGTTATTTTGATATTCCCATACTGTTCTTTGACACAGACCACCTACCTAAACATTGCTACAGACAAATCCACCTCTTCATGGTAAAGGTATTCTCTAATGTCAGTGCTGTCTTACAGCAGGATAATGCCCCCGCCACACTGCAAAAATCGTTCAGGACTGATGTGAGGAACATGACAAAGAGTTCAAGGTGTTGACCTGGCCTCCATATTCTTAATTCAATCGATCATCTGTGAGATGTGCTGCAAAAACAAATCCAATCCATGGAGACCCCTACTCACAACTTACAGGACTTAACCCCTTAATGACGAAGCCTAGGTTGGGCCTTAAGGCTCAGAGCCCATTTGTCTAATCTGACATTATCTAAGGGGAGACATTTCCTCTACCTGTTGCAGGAAAAAAATTTTGGGCCAGTTTGTGGAAGACCCAACTAGAGGTGAAGCTCTGTTGGATCTGGTCATTTCTAATAATGCAGAGTTTGTTGGGAACGTCAATGTTCGTGAAAACCTCGGTAACAGTGATCACAATATAGTTACATTTTACCTATACTGTAAAAAACAAGACAAACGCAGGCTGGGAGGGCAAAAACATTTAATTTTAAGAAAGCCAATTTCCCCAGGATGAAGGCGGCAATTCAGGATATAGACTGGGTAGAACTAATGTCAAATAATGGGACAAATGATAAATGGGAGATTTTCAAATCTACTTTGGGTTATTATAGTGCAAAATGTATTCCTATAGGTAACAAGTATAAACGACTAAAATTTAATCCCACATGGCTTACACCTTCTGTGAAATGGGCAATACATGACAAAAAAAATGTGAGGGTACATCTGAAGCCTTTGTAAAATATAAAGAGCTTAATTAAATCTGTAAAAATGTAATAAAATTAGCAAAAATACAAAATGAAAGGCAGGTAGCCAAGGATAGTAAAACAAATCCCAAAAAATTCTTCAAGTATATAAATGCTAAAAAGCCAAGGTCTGAACATGTAGGACCCCTAGATAGTGGTAATGGGGAGTTGGTCACAGGGGATCAAGAGAAGGCAGAGTTACTAAATGGGTTCTTTAGCTCTGTATATACAACTGAAGAAAGAGCAGCTGATGTAGCCAGTGCCAGTGCTGTTAATATATCAGTTGATATATTGAATTGGATGAATGTAGATATGGTCCAAGCTAAATTAAATAAAATAAATGTGCACAAGGCCCCGGGACCAAATGGGATACACGCTAGAATTCTTAAAGAGCTTAGTTCAGTTATTTCTGTCCCCCTTTTCATAATATTCAGGGAATCTCTAGTGACTGGAATAGTGCGAAGGGACTGGCACAGGGCAAATGTGGTGCCTATTTTCAAAAAGGGCTCTAGGTCTTCCCCGGGTAATTATAGGCCAGTAAGCTTAACATCCATTATGGGAAAAATGTTTGAGGGGCTATTGAGGGACTATATACAGGATTATGTGACAAAAAATAGTATTATAAGTGACAGCCAGCACGGTTTTACTAAGGACAGAAGTTGTCAAACTAACCTAATGTAAAGGATCTGCCAGGCACAGCTTCGGGGTTAACGCCCATAGGTTATCAGTCTTCACCTGAGTCAATGTCTCTGAGACTGACTCCAGCTTCCACCACTCAGGCTGGCAGGCTTAGGAGTGGGAGAGCCTATCGCAGCCTGGCCAGACTCAGCTAGCTCCCGCCCTCTGTCTATTTATACCTGCCTTTCCTGTTCCTCCTTTGCTTGTGATTCTTCTCGTGTGGTTTCCTGGCCCAGCTACAGCTTCTGACTATTTGATCCTGCTCCATATTGACCCCGGCTTACTGACTACTCTCCTGCTCTGCGTTTGGTACCTCGTACACTCCTGGTTTGACTCGGCTCGTTCACCTCTCTTGTTGCTCACGGTGTTGCCGTGGGCAACTGCCCCTTTTCCCTTAGCTTTGTGTACCCTTGTCTGTTTGTCTCGTGCACTTACTGAGCGTAGGGACTGTCGCCCAGTTGTACACCATCGCCTAGGGCGGGTCGTTGCAAGTAGGCAGGGACAGAGTGGCGGGTAGATTAGGGCTCACTTGTCCGTTTCCCTACCCCTATCACTACAGGTATGCTGTGTAAAATAACCATTAGCAAGAGGAGTGGAGTCGATACCCACTACCGGGACAGGTTTAGGCAAATCAATCAAAGGCATAGCTAGAGACATAGCAAATTCCACAGACATGATATTAGCAGAAGACCCTGAATCCACGAAGGCACTGCCGGTAGCAGACCTACCACCAAAAGAGACCTGAAAGGGAAGCAAGATTTTATTACGTTTCATATTTACGGGAAATACCTGTGCGCCCAAGTGACCTCCCCGATGATCACTTAGGCGCGGAAGTTCTCCGGCTGCATTCTTACGCTTAGGACAGTTGTTCACTTGATGCTTGACATCCCCACAGTAGAAGCAGAGACCATTCTTCCTGCGGAAATCTCTACGTTGTTGGGGGGACTCGAAGGCCCCGAGTTGCATAGGTACCTCTGAGTCTTCCGGGGAGGAACGAAGCAACGGAACCTCGGGAGGCATCATGGGGGAGTCAGAGGAGAAAACATCAAGACGTTCAAGTCGTCGTTCCCTGAGACGTCGGTCAAGTCGTACCGCTAAAGCCATAACCTGGTCTAGGGAGTCAGAAGAGGGATAACTAACTAGCACATCTTTCAGGGCGTTCGACAGACCCAACCTAAACTGGCACCTTAAGGCAGGGTCATTCCACCGAGAAGCTACGCACCACTTAATAAAGTCAGAGCAATACTCCTCAACAGGTCTCTTACCCTGACGTAAGGTCACCAGCTGACTCTCGGCAAAAGCAGTCTTGTCAGTCTCGTCATAGAGGAGTCCGAGAGCAGAAAAGAAAAGATCAACGGAGGAAATTTCAGGGGCGTCAGGAGCCAAGGAGAAGGCCCATTCTTGGGACCCTTCCTGGAGCCGGGACATAATTATACCAACCCGCTGGCTCTCAGAACCTGAGGAGTGGGGCTTCAAACGAAAATAGAGCCTACAACTCTCCCGAAAGGAGAGAAAAGACTTCCGGTCCCCTGAGAACCGGTCGGGCAACTTGAGGTGGGGTTCAAGAGGTGAGGTGAGGGGGACTACCATGGTAGCATCAGGCTGGTTGACCCTCTGAGCCAGGGCCTGGACCTGTAGGGAGAGACCCTGCATTTGCTGAGCCAGGGTCTCCAGGGGGTCCATAGTGGTGTCAGGGACAAGGGTAGACTAGGTATGGCTTGTGATTATGTAATGACGGGGGTGGGGAGACAGACAAGTGAGCCCTAATCTACCCGCCACTCAGTCCCTGCCTACTTGCAACGACCCGCCCTAGGCGACGGGGTACAACTGGGCGATGGTCCTTACGCTCAATAAGTGCACGACAGACAAACAGACAAGGGTACACAGAGCTAGGGGGAGAAAGGGGCAGTTGCCCACAGCAACACCGTGAGCAACAAGAGAAGTGAACAAGCCGAGTCAAACCAGGAGAGTACGAGGTGCCAAACGCAGAGCAGAAGAGTAGTAAACAACCGGAGTCAAACCAGGAGTGTACGAGGTACCAAACGCAGAGCAGGAGAGTAGTCAGCAAGCCGGGGTCAATATGAAGCAAGGACAATAGTACAAGAAGCTGCAGCAGGGGCAGGAAACCAAACAAGAAGAATCACAAGCAAGGAGGAACAGGAAAGGCAGGTATAAATAGACAGAGGGCGGGAGCTAGCTCCGTCTGGCCAGGCTGTGATAGGTTCTCCCACTCCTAAGCCTGCCACCCTGAGTGGTGGAAGATGGAGTCAGTCTCACAGACATAGAAGCAGGTGCAGACTGATTATCTATGGGCGTTAACCCCGAAGCTGTGCCGGCAGATCCTTTACACCTTTCCAGAACACCTGCGGCATCTACAGGTCGTGTTGGAACGAATGGGAAAGTATGGACTCAAACTAAAACCCAGTAAATGCCGCCGGCAGATCAAGTACCTAGGCCATGTCGTGAATGCAGCAGGAATTGCACCTGACCCAGATAAGATCAAAGCCGTACAGGAGAGGCCCATTCCGCAGAACACCACGGAAATACGAGCTTATCTCGGATTGGTCGGTTACTATCGGAGATACATCCGAGACTTCGCAAAAATTGCGAGTCCCTTGAATCAGCTCCTCTGTGGACAACCCACACAAAAGAAGGGGAGTCGAAGCCCCAGGGTGGGGGACCATAGGCAAGAGCCACAACAAGCGGCATTCGAAGCGTTGAAGACTCGGCTGGTGACAGCACCCATCCTCGCGTTTGCAGACTTCACCCAGCCATTCCGACTGTACACTGACGCAAGTCTAAAGGGACTGGGAGCGGTCTTGGCCCAGCAGCAAGAAGATGTGGGGCGCGTTATCGCCTATGGTAGCCGTAGTTTGCGACTGTCAGAACGCAATCCGACCAATTACAGCTCATTCAGGCTCAAGTTGTTGGCCATCATGTGGCCTGTTACCGAACGGTTTGCCGAATACCTGGTCGGGACTCCAGTGGAAATCTACACGGATAACAATCCTCTGGCGTATCTTGGCACGGCAAAACTGGGGGCGATGGAACAACGATGGATGGCCCGACTGGCTCGATTCAACTATACCATTCGTTACAAACCCGGTAAGAACCATACCAACGCCGATGCACTCTCCCGACAGCCGTGTGAGACCCCGGGCGGAGAGGTGGACGATGAACGGGTGGAAGTAGAGATACCCCCACTACGCGTGGTTCATCCCCCAGTGCAGCAGCAACCGGTAGTGACAGCCATACAAGGGATTGGAGATTTGACTGAAATGTATGGTAGGGCCAAGTGGAAGAAGCGGCAACATCAAGATCCAGACATCCAACTAGTCGATGAGTGGGTGTGTCGACCGGGAAGGCCTACGGCAGCAGAGCGAAGCAGGTTGTCAGCACCAGCTAAAGCATTGGTTCGGCAGTTGGAACGACTAAAACACCATGATGGAGTGTTGTATAGAAGAGTGTGGGCCCCATGGGAACATCGTGACATATGGCAATTGGTCTTACCCATAGCAGACGTGAAGCCAGTGTGTAAGTGGATGCACGAGAACCAAGGTCATTTTGCAGTGGAAAAGACTGTACAGATCATCAGGAATCACTTCTATGTTCCAAACCTGGAATAAGTAATGAGAGATGTCTACAAGGAATGCACCGAGTGCGTCCTACACAAGGCAACAGTACAGTCGGAGAGACCCATGACCATTGTGACGGGTGAGCCACTAGAACTACTGACGGTAGACTTCTTAACAGTCCAGGAAGTTACCTCGGGGCACGGATATGCGTTAGTATGCTTGGACCATTTTCAAAATTTGCCGTGGTGATACCTACGTGGGATCAGACCGCTCCGATGACCGCAGCTGTGTTCTGGAAGCATGTTATCCGTCCGTATAGGTGCCCCAGACGCATCTTGTCAGATCAAGGACCGAATTTTGAGTCGGATCTCTTCCGTGAGCTGTGTATTTTACACGGAATTCGAAAATCCAGAACGACTCCGTATCACCCACAAGGGAATGGGGCTTGTGAGCGGTTCAATCGCACCTTGCTCGGACTATTAAAGACCATGGGGGACGAACGGCAAGAACGGTGGCCTGAATATGTAGACGACCTGGTATGGGCCTATAACAACACTGTGCATAGAGCTACCGGGTATACACCATATAAATTGATGTTCGGCCGACCCAGCTGGGTTCCTTTGGATCTTTTGTTAGAGACGCCGGAGGTGGAAGTCAACCGTTCCCCATCGCAATGGGTACAGGAACACCAACGGCGGTTGAGTGCAGCGAAGGGCGTCATGGAAAGAGCTAGGCCCACGGAGAGCCTGCCCCCTATGGAAGAACGCCAGCGAGCATTTCATACTGGGGACCGAGTGTTGGTGCGGAATCGCAGGGCAGTACTTGGCTGTAAGCTGGAGCCCCAATGTGAGAGGGAACCATATGTGGTGATAAACCGCGTCGATCCCGGGCTTCCTGTGTATGAAGCGCAACCAGAGAGTGACCAGGGACCGAGCCGGAGGCTGCATCGCAACCTGTTGCGGCCATGTACCTTTCTGACACCAGAAGCAGTTATGTCAGCAAGACAAGAAGACCCGCAGAATACGCCACCGACAGATACTGACGGAGATTGGTGGTTGATGGTTCCATCCAACGGCCCTAGTGTAATCTGCGAACCACTACCGACAGAGACAGGCCGTCCAACGGAGTGGGCGGAGATCCCTGCAACGGAAGTGAATCGTGAATTGCGTTACCCTCAGAGGTGTAACCGCAACCGACAACCGGACTATTTGCAAGACTATGAAGTTTAGTGCAGAGAAATGCACTTGATAACCAGGGGGGAAGTGTAAGGGTGCTCCTGTACTTACCTCTCCCCGGGGGCCAAAGCAGGGACACGGGCTTGCCAGGTGGCTCGGGAGTTTGGCTCCGGAGCGGACGAGCGTCTTGGGCGTCATGGCGACGGCCGCACTGCCGACAGCCATGACGCATGCGCCAAGCAGTGAAGCAGGGCGAAGTCTCGCGATGCCGGGACTTGGGGAGGAGGAGGAGACCGGATGAAGAGAGAGGACGGGAGAGGCGAGCGGAAGTTAGGGAGCGCGGCTGGAGAGAGTGTGGAGGAAGGAGCAGGGGAAGCAAGAGCGAGAACGCTAAAAGGGGGAAAGTAAGGTCAGGTGACCGACCCCAGCCGAACGAGCAGAGGGGAACCCACAGCGTGGATACAAGAGGCAGAACCACAGAGGGCTGCCGGATCAGCGACAGCAAGGAGGGAAATCAGTGTGGCAGCAGCAGAGAACCGACAGGAGGAACGTGTAAACAACTGTAACATTTGCATGGAACTGTTGTTGATGAATCACCGCCTGTTACATTTGCATGGAACTGTTGTTGATGAATCTTGTTGGATCAGAAGCAGACAGAAGGAACGATCGGGTTAACGGGACTTTATTGGACTATTAGCTGGACTTTGTGAAACCTTAGCGTCAACCCGCAGGTACAGTTGCGTCCTAGGGGGTCCACCGTTTGGACCGCCGACTGAGGAGAGAGAGGGTTTGTCGCGAAAGGTAGCGGATAGCTCCGCAAGCACCCGTGACGGTGCCAGTAGGTACGGGTAGTACACTGATTCCCACAACGCGACCCATGGGCCGGGGGTGTGACTCTTACCCTGGTAGCTCCCACCGTGACTGACAGCGGCGTGACCGTAGCCAAGCCTGGCAACGTGGGGTCAGGCACAACCTCTCTCTGGGGGACTTCCAGCGGGATCGAAAGTCCTCAACCTCAGGATTCCTGTCTGCTCCATACAAGAGAAATTCCTGTTACCTGTTCATTGCAGTAAAGAAGTTGAACAAAAGAAGTTGTGTCTCTTGCATTGCGTACCGACAGTGGTAATTCCTCCTACGCGTGTCCCAAAAGAGGGATAACGCAGAAAAAAAGAGAGTCTCCAGGGGCGCTGCTGCACTAAAGAACGTAAATAGGCATGGAATGCAAATGGTATAATGGATGATTTATTAGGTACAAGAGGCTACGCGTTTCAATGCCGCACCGGCATCTTCATCAGGCCATTGAAACGCGTAGCCTCTTGTACCTAATAAATCATCCATTATACCATTTGCATTCCAAGCCTATTTACGTTCTTTAGTGCAGCAGCGCCCCTGGAGACTCTCTTTTTTTCTGCATCATCAGCACACCTTCTGCGGTTTTCCCTGGAATACCGGCGCAGAGTCCTGGCAGCAGCAGCAACCATTCTCTCAACTGTTTGTCGTCCACATACCCTAGGTGAGCACCAATTTGGACATTTGGTATTTTGCACCTCTGTTGCCCGGTTAATCTACACTATGTGGCGCTGTGTTTTCTATCTCCTATCTGCAAAAGAGGGATAAGAAAGGACACCATCTATCAGTGAGACACCTGCCCGAAAATACCTGACCTGTCCATAAAGGATTCCGTCATAGCGTACCACACACATCTATGTATTATCCTGGTGCTGATAGCGTGCCACTGCCTTCTAAAATAGACATCATGGACCGCTTGTTAAAAAGCCATTGCTTTTTCCGATACTATCGTGTGTGTATAAACACCGTCAGGCATCACCGCCAAAAAGGGATTATTTTTGGACCGTTTTATTTAAGTTTAAAAAGCATAAAATATATGACAGTACAATGTTTTAAAACAGGCTGTTATTACCACCGGCTACCAGTCATTTACCCATAGCCATATGCTGTGTGTTGCTGTCACATTGATGTCACTAATGCTGCCTTGGCATTGAACAGCTCGATAGAGGTTGGATATGATCCTAATTGACCTTTCAGAGAAATCGTGGCACAATCGATTTGAGACAAATTTATTCTGATCTAATCGAATCTGACGGCCAGTTTGATACGGGAAATTCACTCATTACCGCTCACAAGTTTTGACTAAATAACAGCCCTCGTATGCAGACATGCAAAATATATATAAGAAAAAATTATATATTTTATAGCAGCCAAAATAAAAAAAAATTACGTTGATGTAAGACAATTTTAAAGTTTTGCAATTTAACAAACAAAAAACAAGAGTATTTTGCAATATTAGGCCTCATTTACACGAGCGTATGCGTTTTGCGCGCGCAAAAAACGCTGCGTTTTGCGCGCGTATGCATGGCGTATGCACTGCGTATACGCAGCCTTGTTGCGTTTTAAACGCGCAAAAGGCATTTGACAGCTCCGTGTGTCATGATGCGCGGCTGCGTGATTTTCACGCAGCCGCCATCATAGAGATGAGGTAGTCGAGGCCCGTCACTGTCCAAGGTGCTGAAAGAGCTAACTGATCGGCAGTAACTCTTTCAGCACCCTCGACAGTGAATGCCGATCACAATATACACCAACCTGTGAATAAAAAAAGACATTCATACTTACCAAGAACTTCCTGCTTCCCCCAGTCCGGGCTCCCGGCCGTTGCCTTGGTGACGCGTCCCTCTCTTGCCATCCGGCCCCACCTCCCAGGATGACGCCGCAGTCCATGAGACCGCTGCAGCCTGTGATTGGCTGCAGCCTGTGCTTGGCCTGTGATTGGCTGCAGCTGTCATTTGGACTGAACTGTCATCCCGGGAGGTCGGACCGGAGTTATCGGTAAGTCAGAACGTCTTTTTTTTTTTACAGGTTCATGGATTTTCGGAGCGGAAGTCACTGTCCATGGTGCTGAACCAGTTTAACGCTTTCAGCACCGTGGACAGTGACTGTCTCCTGACGTCGCGTACCCGAACATTTTTTACCGGTTTCGGTCAAAACGAGTTTGGCCGAACCCGGTGAAGTTCGGGGCGCTCATCTCGAATTTGACACTCCGTTTGGATGTTTGTAAACAGAAAAGCACGTGGTGCTTTTCTGTTTACATTCAGGAGTTTGACAGCTCTTGCGCGAATCACGCAGTTCGCACGGAAGTGCTTCCGTGCGGCATGCGTGGTTTTCACGCACCCATTGACTTCAATGGGTGCGTGAGTGCGCGAAAAACGCACGATTATAGAACATGTCGTGAGTTTTTTTCTGCGCACACGCAATGAGCGCAATTCACGCATCGTCTAAACAGCCCCATTGACTAATATAGGTGCGTACGACATGCGTGCAAAGCACACGCGTCGCACGCGCGTATAATACGTTCGTGTAAACGAGGCCTTATTCTGAAAGAAAATGGACTACTGATGGCAGTTGTCAGAAGGCTCATATCAGCAAATTTTTAATTGCTTAATCTTTTAGTCTCTTGCACAAGGTTTGTTGACAATGCATTTCTGAAATCTACAGAATTTCATTAAATTTTACATAATCTAAATTTTTTGCAATGAGGAAAAGCAGACACTATAAAGGAAATCTATATAAAAAGGGAAGAACATACAAACTCAGTGGGGGTTAAATGGGTTGTCTCTGGATTTGACGCCTCATTTTCAAATAACGGTGCGTAAGAAGAAGCCCCGTAAAAAGAAGTGTATGTCACTTCTTGAGCCGTTTTGTTTGTTTGTGTAGCATACCCACAGAAGCAGCACAGACAACATCATACAGCAGTAATGAGCAGTGTAGCTGTGAATAAAACAGGGGGATGGTAAAAGTGGCTCATAAGTGCAGAAAGAGGCAGTTTTCCCTAATAAGACATATTACAAAGTCTCTAATATTTGCTTGTACTATTGATTTATGCAAACATTGTTCATACTACAGTGACCATCTAAATCAGAATTTTACATTTTTGTAGATGAAAAAACAAGTAATTTCAACACTAAACACAATTTTTGGGAATTAAAGTGGTTTTCCTCGCATTTAAATAAATAACCCCTTAATGACATGCCACGTACATGTACGTGACAGCCGTTAAAGGGAAGTATGGAGCGGGCTCACGGGCTGAACGCGCTCTATACTTAACAGGTGAAGGCTGTGTAATACAGCCAAAACCTCACTGCAACGGGCGGAGTCAAAGATCACTATGATTTTGCCCGTTTAACATCTTATGTGGGACACGGTCAATCGCAACCACAGCATTTAAATAGATAGATTCACAGGGGCGTCTCCCTCCAACATGCCATCGCCCCGCCCCCCGCATGATGCATGTTATGGCAGCCTGGGGGCCCCCTGCTCTGCCATCTTTTTACTCCTTTGAAGCCCTGCCTCTTGCAGGGCTTTAAAGGAGACTGTCAGTATAGCGATATACTGCAATACATTAGTATTGCAGTATATCATGCAAGCGATCCAATGATTGCTGGTTTAAGTCCTCTAGGGGGACTAATAAAAAAAATAAAAAAAAGTTTTTCTTAATGTTGCAAAAAAAAAAATGTTTAATGTTCAAACACTCCCTTTTTCCCATTTTTTCCATAAAGCAATGTTAAAAAAAATTAAAGTTAATATAACTAGTGTCGCCGCGTCCGTAAAAAGTCTAATATAGCAGTAAATAAATATTCGGCACACAATGTGATGATTTTAGCTAATCTTTCGGTTTTATTTTATCAAAACTTAATGCCAGAGGTTTAGTGTGACGTTTCGGTCGTATATTAGACCTTCATCAGGCGCTTGTACTTCCTGGTGTCTGGTTCATCCAGTCGTTGGCGCTGCGTATATTAGTAGCAGTTTACTGCTTTCTTATGGCTCTACTAATATACGCAGCGCCAACGACTGGATAAACCAGACACCAGGAGGTACAAGTGCCTGATGAAGGTCTAATATACAACCGAAATGTCACACTAAACCTCTGGCATCAAGTTTTGATAAAATAAAACCGAAAGATTTGCTAAAATCATCACCTTGTGTGCCGAATATTTCTTTACTACGTAATTGGGTTGGGACCCTATTCGTGCACCTACCGGATCTTGTGCGCTCGGAACCACTACATATCATAATATAGCGTTGGTGAAAGCAGTAAAAAAAATATATATATACAAATATATAAAATATAAAAAGCAAATTGCTGTTTTTTGGTCACCTTAGCGCTCCAAACAAATAGAATAAAAAGTGATCAAAAAGTCGCTTGCACCCCAAAATGGTATAGGTGAAAACTACAGCTCGCCCCACAAAATGTAAGCCCTCACACCGGTATAGTGACGGAAAAATAAAAAAAGTTATGGCTCTCAGAATAAGGTGACACAAAACATTATTTTTCTTTAGCAAATAGTTTTATTTTTTCTAAAAGTGGTAAAACATAAAACAAAACATAACAATGTGGTATCGCTGTAATCGTATCAACCTGTAGAATAAGTTAAACATGTAGTTTTTTACCGCCTGATGGACGCCGTTAAAACAAAACCCCCCAAAAAATGGCGTAATTGATGTTTTTTGCCTATTTGACATCAGAAATAATTTTTGATTCAGCTTCCCAGTATATTATGCTGTAGAATAAATGGTGCCATGAAAAACTACAACTTGTCCCGCAAAACACAAGCCCTCATATGGCTACGTCGACGAAAAAATACCAAAAAAGTTATGGCTTTTGGAAGGCGGGAAGGAAAAGGCTAAAATGAAAAAACTCAAATTGGTCGTGTTCTTAAGGGGTAAAAGTTTATTCAGTAGGGGGCGGAGCTTGCCGAGCAAGGTGATGGACGTGTAATCCCGGCGCTCCACACTACATCCACCGATTCCTCAGGTTATTGCCCACTTTTTCTGCTACAATGGTGAAGACAGGTCGGGACAAGACTAAGGACCATACAGGTACCCCCAGATCCCATAAACAGTCGTCCGACATGGACAAATACTACGGCAAAAAGCTGACGCCTGTAGAGGGCAGATCCAAGATGGCGCCGGCATCCTCTCACTGTGAGCAGGGAGAGGACCCAGACAGCTCATGTGCGCCTTCAGACTCGGCGGGGGATGCAGACTCTGTACCGATATCTAGGGCTTATCTGAAGAAAACACTGCTCCAGGCACTTATGCCTGTGATGAAGGACTTATCGGACATCAAATCCGATATGCATCACATTGGCCACAGAGTAATGGCGCTGGAGGAAGCTCACATTTCTACTGTTAAATTTGGCGCTTCAGTTCATCAGGAGCTCTCTGCTCATCACATGCATTTGAATAATCTATATCTTCACATGGAAGATCAAGAAAACCGTAGTAGACGGAGGAATGTCTGCCTACGGGGTATTCCCGAAACGATTGACCATGATGCCTTACCTGCTGTGGTGGAATCTATTTTTCGCCCATTAGTGGGATCCGAGCTGGCTTTGGATATCACAGTTGAAAGGGTGCATCGAGCCCTTCGTCCCAGGCCTGGGGATGGTGAACCTCCGCGTGACGTCATTTGTGGGATTTTGAGCTATGTCCACACGGCGGCCATTTTAAGAGCTGCAAGAGATGCTCCGGAAGTAGTGTATGAAGGGACTAAGATCTTACTCTTCCAAGACCTGGCTGCGAGCACATTGGCCAAACGCCGTATTCTGAAGCCGGTTACAGAGGCTCTTCGTGCTAAGAAATTACCTGTTCGTTGGCTTTACCCATTTGGCCTTGCTACGATGAAAGATGGTCGGCAGATCACCATCCGCACACCTGAAGATCTGGATACCGCATGGAATAAGCTTGGGATAGAGCCTATAGAGATTCCGTCCTGGATGCCAGTGTCGCTGGATCTGGAAATGCCTTCAGTGCAGGAACCGTGGCACCCTACTCCCAAGCCCAAGTCTCCGAGAGGCAAGAAGACGCGTATGGCAGAGGACACTTGAATGATGTCTTAAAGTTATTTATATAAGTTTCAATTTCTTCACAGAAATGTTGCGATCGTTTGTACATGTTGGGGCATTATATTTTCTTCATGTAAACCCAATACATTGTGGCAAACTCACCGTGATAAGGGGGAGGAAGGTGGGTTATTGTTATATTGAGGGGTTGGAAAAGATTGTTATATAGTGGGTAGGTGAATAATTTTGGCCATTACTTATACCCCCTATGTACAGTGAAGGAAATAAGTATTTGATCCCTTGCTGATTTTGTAAGTTTGCCCACTGTCAAAGACATGAACAGTCTAGAATTTTTAGGCTAGGTTAATTTTACCAGTGAGAGATAGATTATATTTAAAAAAAAACTGAAAATCACATTGTCAAAATTATATATATTTATTTGCATTGTGCACAGAGAAATAAGTATTTGATCCCTTTGGCAAACAAGACTTAATACTTGGTGGCAAAACCCTTGTTGGCAAGTACAGCAGTCAGACGTTTTTTGTAGTTGATGATGAAGTTTGCACACATGTTAGATGGAATTTTGGCCCACTCCGCTTTGCAGATCATCTGTAAATCATTAAGATTTCGAGGCTGTCGCTTGGCAACTCGGATCTTCAGCTCCCTCCTTAAGTTTTCGATGGTATTAAGGTCTGGAGACTGGCTAGGCCACTCCATGACCTTAATGTGCTTCTTTTTGAGCCATTCCTTTGTTGCCTTGGCTGTATGTTTCGGGTCATTGTCGTGCTGGAAGACCCAACCACGAGCCATTTTTAATGTCCTGGTGGAGGGAAGGAGGTTGTCACTCAGGATTTGACGGTACATGGCTCCATCCATTCTCCCATTGATGCGGTGAAGTAGTCCTGTGCCCTTAGCAGAAAAAACACCCCCAAAACATAATGTTTCCACCTCCATGCTTGACAGTGGGGACGGTGTTCTTTGGTTCATAGGCAGCATTTTGCTTTCTCCAAACACGGCGAGTTGAGTAAATGCCAAAGAGCTCAATTTTAGTCTCATCTAACCACAGCACCTTCTCCCAATCACTCTCAGAATCATCCAGATGTTCATTTGCAAACTTCAGACGGGCCTGTACATGTGCCTTCTTGAGCAAGGGGACCTTGCTGGCACTGCAGGATTTTAATCCATTACGGCGTAATGTGTTACCATTGGTTTTCTTGGTGACTGTGGTCCCAGCTGCCTTGAGATCATTAACAAGTTCCCCCGTGTAGTTTTCGGCTGAGCTCTCACCTTCCTCAGGATCAAGGATACCCCACGAGGTGAGATTTTGCATGGAGCCCCAGATCGATGTCGATTAACAGTCATTTTGTATGTCTTCCATTTTCTTACTATTGCACCAACAGTTGTCTCCTTCTCACCCAGCGTCTTACTTTTGGTTTTGTAGCCCATTCCAGCCTTGTGCAGGTCTATGATCTTGTCCCTGACATCCTTAGAAAGCTCTTTGGTCTTGCCCATGTTGTAGAGGTTAGAGTCAGACTGATTAAATGAGTCTGTGGACAGGAGTCTTTTATACAGGTGACCATATTAGACAGCTGTCTTTAATGCAGGCACCAAGTTGATTTGGAGCGTGTAACTGATCTGGAGGAGGCTGAACTCTTAATGGTTGGTAGGGGATCAAATACTTATTTCTCTGTGCACAATGCAAATAAATATATATAATTTTGACTATGTGATTTTCTTTTTTTTTTTTTTTATATATAATCTATCTCTCACTGGTAAAATTAACCTAGACTAAAAATTCTAGACTGTTCATGACTTTGACAGTGGGCAAACTTACAAAATCAGCAAGGGATCAAATACTTATTTCCTTCACTGTATATGTATTTCTCCCAACTCTCTAATATATCCATGAGGTGACTCAGTTTAGTATTAATATGTGGATCAGTATTGGGTTTATGTCTTACGAGTTATGAAGAATTGGTGCAATGTTTTGTACAAAATGGCAATTTTCTTCTCCCCCCCGCCCCCCCTCTGGCAGGGGATCTGTTGGATGCTTAGTTGCATCATGATAGCACCTCCTATTTCCGGGATAATATGGAGGTTTGCTTTTGATACCATTTCTTATTGTTTTGTTACTAGTCGTTTTATTGTTAATTTTGTCTTATCTCCCTGGTGGTGGCACTTAGCAAACGTACCTGCGGTCCGATTGGTTCTAAATGTAAAATATCATGGGTAGACTACGTATTTGTTCCTTCAATGTGAAGGGGTTGAATTCTCCCCAAAAGAGGTCTCGTATTTTTAATTCCTTAAGGTTTAATACTCCAGATGTCTTAATGTTGCAAGAAACTAATTTCAGGCCTACACATATTCCAAACTTGTCTACACAACCATATACACAATGGTTTCATAGCACTTACTCCTCTAAATCGAGGGGGGTTTCTATTGCTATACACAAAGACACTCCATTTAGAGTAGAAGCTTCTTTGCTAGATCCTATGGGAAGGTATGTTTTCTTGAAGGGACACATCTCCAACACAAAGTTTACGATTGCAGCTGTATACGCACCTAATGTTGGACAATTGACGTCGTTGCGTAAAACTCTTTGCTCTCTTAAAATGTTTAGTGAGGGATATCTTGTTTTTGGGGGAGACCTTAATGTATCTTTGGACTTCGCTTTGGATTCTACCTCTTCTAGTACGAGGTTTTCCATATCTGCTATGCGTCGCCTTAAACTTATCTTGTCACAACTAGGTATAGTAGATGCCTGGCGTGTTAAGAATCCGTCCTTAAAAGACTTTACTTTTTACTGTAAACCACACGAGACATCATAGAATTGACTATATATTCATTCCTATGGTCCTTGTTCCCTCATTACTTCAAGCGGATATAGGAAGTATTACAGTTTCAGACTATGCTCCGATCTCGCTTTCCTTAGAATTGTTTAATTTACCTCGTAGGGAATGGACCTGGAGATTGAACGATACCATTATTGCATAGTCAAGCACTTGCCCTAAAACTAGAGGAATTCTATGGCTTTAATGATAATCCGCAAATTTCTAGACCCATTCTCTAGGAGACGCAAAAAGCCTTTATGAGAGGAGAACTTATTGCCCTGTCCTCGCGAGTTAAAAAACAAAGGAATGCTCAAATTCTAGACTTACTCCATAAAATAACCCAAATGGAATTATCGCATAAAAACTCTAACTTGACTGAGGATTATAGGGAATTATGTCAGTTACGGCAGGAACTTAAGGACCATATGAATGTAAAAGCGGCTAAGGCTTTTTTGGCTGCTCAAAGTCACATGTATCTTCATGGAGACAAAGGCTCTAAATTGATGACCCGTCTGATCCGACAAAAACAGTCCAAAACATTTATAGAGACCATAAAAGATGACAAAGGGGCAAGGGTGACTACCACCCCGCTTATAGCAAAGACCTTTCAATCCTTTTATTCTTCTCTATATAATTTGGGTGACTCGGTGGGGAATTTGGGGTTGACGCCTCAGGAGAAGACGAGCAAAATAGGGAGTTTTTTAGATTCTACCTCGGTACCTGGCCTTTCTGAGTTGGACTGTGGAGTGCTCCTGGCGCCTATCACTAAAGAGGAGGTTGAGAAAGTATTGCATTCAATACCGTCTGGGAAGAGCCCGGGGCCGGATGGTCTCCCTATTTCGTTCTATAAAAAATTTAGTCAGCAATTAATACCGAAGTTTGTGGAAGTATGCAGTTCTCTGATGAAGGGTGCTTTATTACCTAAGCAAGCATTGGAAGCTTTTATAACTATTCTTCCTAAAGAGGGGAAGGATCTGGAATGCTGTGGGAGCTATAGGCCTATCTCGCTTTTGAATTGTTATGTGAAGTGGTGGGCTAAAATTCTGTCTCTCCGCATTCAACCACTATTGCCGAAACTAATAAATGAAGAGCAGGTGGGATTTGTGAAGGGACGGGAAGGTAGGCACAATGTGAGTAGGGTATTGCATGCTATATGTCAAATAAGGCGCCGGGGGCATTCTATGATCCTCCTTGGTACTGATGCAGAGAAGGCGTTTGATAGGGTCTGTTGGGAGTACATGAGAGCTAAGTTTAATTTTCCTCCTGTGTTTATTAATGCTATATTTTCTCTGTATACCTCCCCATCTGCTAGAATTCAAGTGAATGGTTCTTTGTCAGATTACTTTTCTATTACAAATGGAACTCGTCAAGGTTGCCCTTTGTCCCCGTCTCTGTTTTGTATGGTGATGGAGACATTACTTGCGAAATTACGACAGACCGTTGAGATTGAAGGACTGAGGATGGGGAGTTATACTCATAAGCTGGCAGCCTTTGCAGATGATTTGCTATTGATGGTTACGAATCCACTTGAGGCCTTTCCAAAAATAATAGACGTCTTTAATAAATTTGGAGAGATATCTAATTTTAAAATTAATTATGATAAGTCGGAGGCCTTAGGCATTAATGTACCGGTTGGTCAGCTTTTGGTTTTTAAATCTATGTCGCCCTTTAAATGGCCTTCGCATGCTATTAAGTACTTGGGGATAATGATTTCAGCTGATGTGTCCCAGCTTTTCGTACTTAATTTTAAACCCCTCCTCTCCAAGATTCATAGATATATATCCCAATTGAACATACCTTATGTCTCTTGGATAGGACGGAAAAATTTATTGGCGACTTATGTGCTCCCACAGATCCTATACATGCTGCAGAGTCTGCCTATTGAGCTGCCAAATAGCTTTTTCAACAGTTTCAAGAGCCTTTTTGTTAAGTTCTTGTGGAAGGAGAAGCATTCCCGGTTGGCTTATCGGCTCCTTACTCTTAAAAAAGTGCAAGGAGGGATGGCATTACCTGATTTAAAGACATATTATGAAGCGGTCCAACTGTCTCACTGGTCACAATTAGCCAATTTGTCTATGGGGGCTCTTCATCTGGATATGGAAAGAGCGTTCCTCTCGGAGGACTTAGCTCACTTGTTGTGGGTGAAATTACCATTACCTCCGCCAAAGGCATTAATTAGTGTACTGACTAGGGAAATGCTTAAAGTTTGTCAGAAATCGGGCGCTCTGGCCATGTCTAGTGGAAATCTCTCTTCATTGGCTCCGCTGGCTGTTCTACCACATTATGTCAATAAAATGCTAACTGTGAGTTCTTCGATGTGGCAGACACTTAAAACATATAAGGTAGCGGAGATATTAGATTCAGCAGCTCTACCTGATTTGGAGGCTCTTAGGACAAGACTTAGCGGAATTGCTCCGAACGCTTCTCTTCATAAGGTTAGGGTCTCCTTTCTACATCAATTTAATTTTAAATTAGTATGTCGTAAATTTTTGTCGGCTAATCCAAGCTCGTATCCGGACCCCACGTGGCTTGAAAATTATTCTCTTTTACCCAGTACCCCAACTAAGCCTCTGTCTAAGATACATTCTGGTCTCCTCCTACAACGAGCTCCATCTAAACCACACTTCATTAGAGAATGGGAAGTTGAGCTGGGCTCTACCTTTTCGCAGACAGAGATTGATCTGATACTATATCACTCTCATGGGTTCTCTAGATGTGTGCAGTACCAGGAAAATTTGTACAAATTGGTGACAAGATGGTATAGGACACCTGCTTATCTTTATAGAATACATCTAGTTAGCACAGACGTTTGTTGGAGATGTGGCCTAGAGACAGGGACGCTCGCACACATATGGTGGTTTTGCCCTAAAATTAAGAATTTCTGGAGGGAGGTGGAAATAGCAATAGGCAAGATCACAGGAAATAATATCCGGTTGACCCCGGAGCTGGTTTTGTTGTGGTTACCAGTGAAAGATTTTACGCCTTCGAAAAAGAATTTGATTACTTTCCTGGTGTCCACTGCAAAACTTCTAATTCCCTTGTATTGGAGGAAAACAGATCCCCCTACGATAGAGGTTTGGTGGTCTAAAATGCATCAACTATATAGACTTGAGGAGTTGGTGGGCTGGAATACTTTCACAAGGGACAGCTTTCTTAAAACATGGCAACTTTGGAAACAATATTTAGAACAATTATCCAGTAACAATATATTGACAGGGGACTAGCTAGAGATAGGCATATCTCAAGAAGCCCTTTCTAAATTAGGTAAACTAGTATCTAGGGGATTAGGGTATGAATAATTTCTATCTCATGACACTTGATTTATTTTGAAGGACGAGATCAGGGACGTTATAAGGTGCTGACATTCCATACTTTCCCACCACCAGGGAGACTGTATCTTTTGTACTGTATCTACCCTTTTATGTAATTATTATTTTCTTTCCTTCCCTTTGTGTTCTTTTACGAATACAGTAGGTTACTGATATTTGATCCTCGATGAGAGGGTTTTCGTTCATCAGGTTATAATATAGGGAAGTGAACCCCCTGGCCCACTCTCTGTAATGCATGTCTTTATTTTTCTTTCACACTTTATTTCATGCCGTTATGTCGGGATTTATCCCATTCGCTCTTAGACAAATTTTCTAAGGACATTTGATTTACGTAGCCTGCTGCTACATTGTAAGAATGTTATTACGATGGATGTAAGTTTTGTTTTTCTTGTTGTTTTGTATGTTAAAACCTTTAATAAAAGAGAATTTATAAAAAAAAAAAATAAAAAAAAAAAGTTTATTCAGTATACAGTAAACATTTCTACAACTTTCTAATATACTTTGTGTTTCATTGTTCGGTCATTTAGAGGCTAAAAATCTGTGACAGGATCCATCAGGCCGTCGTGGGAACGGGTAAGGTGAGTTTTCTTTTTACTGGTGCAAAGGGGGCCTAACTTATCTATGGTAAAACACAGGGGGCCTAACTTATCTATGGTAAAACACAGGGCGCCTAACTTATCTATGGTAAAACACAGGGGCCTAACTTATCTATGGTAAAACACAAGGGGCCTAACTTCTCTATGGTAAAACACAGGGTGCCTTACTTATCTATGGTAAAACACAGGGGACCTAACTTATCTATAGTAAAACACAGGGGCCTAACTTATCTATGGTAAAACACAGGGGCCTAACTTATCTATGGTAAAACACAGGGGGGCCTAATTTATCTATGGTAAAACACACGGGGGCCTAACTTATCTATGGTAAAACACAGGGGGGCCTAACTTATCTATGGTAAAACACAGGGGGCCTAATTTATCTATGGTAAAACACAGGGGGCCTAACCAGGGCCGGCCCTAGGATAGATGGCGCCCTTTGCAAAATGATCTTTCGGCGCCCCACCCCATGCACCAGTCCTCTGGAATGCGCTACCCCAATCAGATTAATTCCCAATATCCACAGTTTTAAATGTGCCCTGAAAACACATCTATTTAGACTGGCCTATAACATTCCCTAATCTGACTCCTTTCCATGGCCCTCCTTTTAGATTAGTCATCAGAATAAGATTCCCTCACACTCCTTCTCTTCATGTCAGTCATACACGGAGACTGGTTGGTGACAGGCTCATGCAGCTTTATGTTACCACCCCATGTGTATAAAAATGGCCGGACTATTGTACAGAACAAACTGTTAAACGTTGTGTCTCCTTTATTTCCTCATAGATTGTAAGCTCTTGCGAGCAGGGTCCTCACTCCTCAGGTTTGAATTGTAAATTAACTTTGTCACTATGTAATGTCTGATATTGTTTGTTTCATGTTCCCTCTAAATTGTAAAGTGCTGCGTAATATGTTGGCGCTACATAAATAAAGATTATTATTTATTATTATTATTATTATTATTATTATTATTTATTATTATTATTATTATTATTATTATTATTATTATCATTAAAAATGCCCCATAAAAAAAATTATAATGCCCCTTTAGTGCCCCCAGACAGTATAATACTAATAATATTTAACAATATAATATATTACAACCCCTTCAAGGACACAGTATTTTGTCCTCTAATTGTGCCCACAGTATTTTGCCCCCTGTAGTACCTCTACACAGTATAATGTCCGCGTAGTGGCCCTACACAGTATAGTGCCCCCCCCTGTAGATTTTGCCATATAGCCTCCCTCTAGACAGTGCCATAATCCCCCACCGCCTTTTTGCTTTTTGTAGATCGTGCCATACAGCCCCCCACCTCCCCCTTGTAGACAGTGCCAGACAGTCCCCCACCTCCCCCTTGTAGACCGTGTCCCCAAACAAAAACAAAAATTGTACTCACCTAGGCCCCGTTCCCATGATGTACTGAGCTGCTCCACGATGGGATCCTGTGGCCTAGTACAGAGTTTCTCAACCTTTTCGGACTCGAGGCAGCACTGGAAAAATAAAATTTCCTCAGGGCCCCCCTACCAAAAATTGTTTTGAGAAAGACAGAAAAAAGGCTGAGAACAAGCACTACACTCGTAGGGTTTGTTCACACACGTTTTTTGTAAGGCAAAAAAATCTGCCTCAAAATTTCTTCAGGAACTAACAGCGTTGTTTGACCTTGTTTTTGTGTTTTTTCTTAAGCTGTTGAAGCGAATGCAAAAAACGCAGAAAAAAAGCTCCAAACGAGCGCCGCAGGTATTTTCTGCCTCCTATTAATTTCAAAAAGAAACCACTTGAAGACCATCAGCCCCCCACTCACAGTAAAATGACCATCAGCCCCCCACTCACAGATTACCCCTGTAGGTAGCGCCACACAGCCCCTTGTAGGTAGCGCCACACAGCCCCTTGTGGGTAGCGCCACACAGCCCCTTGTGGGTTGCACCACACAGCCCCTTGTAGGAAAGACCACGCAGCCCCCTTGTGGGTAGCGCCACACAGCCCCTTGTGGGTAGCGCCACACAGCCCCTTGTGGGTAGCGCCACACAGCCCCTTGTGGGTAGCGCCACACAGCCCCTTGTAGATAGCACCACACAGCCCCCTTGTGAGTAGCGCCACACAGCCCCTTGTGGGTAGCGCCACACAGCCCCTTGTGGGTAGTTCCACACAGCCCCTTGTGGGTAGCGCCACACAGCCCCTTGTAGGTAGCACCACACAGCCCCCTTGTGGGTAGCGCCACACAGCTCCTTGTAGATAGCGCCACACAGCCCCCTTGTAGATAGCGCTACACAGCCCCCTGTAGGGAGTGCCACACAGCCCCATGTAGGGAGTGCCGCACAGCTCCCTGTAGGGAGTGCCGCACAGCCCCTTTTGGGTAGTGCCACACAGCCCCTTGTGGGTAGCGCCACACAGCCCCTTGTAGATAGCACCACACAGCCCCCTTGTGGGTAGCGCCACACAGCCCCTTGTGGGTAGCGCCACACAGCCCCTTGTGGGTAGTGCCACACAGCCCCTTGTGGGTAGCGCCACACAGCCCCTTGTAGGTAGCACCAAACAGCCCCCTTGTGGGTAGCGCCACACAGCTCCTTGTAGATAGCGCTACACAGCCCCCTGTAGGGAGTGCCACAAAGCCCCCTGTAGGGAGTGCCGCACAGCCCCCTGTAGGGAGTGCCGCACAGCCCCCTGTAGGGAGTCCCGCACAGCCCCCTGGTAGGAAGTTCCGCACAGCCCCCTGGTAGGAAGTGCCGCACAGCCCCCTGCTAAGGAGTGCCGCACAGCCCCCCTGCTAGGGAGTGCCGCACAGCCCCCTGCTAGTGAGTGCCGCACAGCCCCCTGGTAGGGAGTGCCACACAGCCCCCTGGTAGGTAGTGCCACACTGCCCACAGCCCCCCTGTAAGTAGTGCAAGGACTACGAAATGACCCTGATAGCTGGCGGGCAATAGACATTCAAAAAAGGACAACTGTGCAGGAGCACACAAAATACAGCCCCCTGTAGGGAGTGCCGCACAGCTCCCTGTAGGGAGTGCCGCACAGCCCCTTTTGGGTAGTGCCACACAGCCCCTTGTGGGTAGCGCCACACAGCCCCTTGTAGATAGCACCACACAGCCCCCTTGTGGGTAGCGCCACACAGCCCCTTGTGGGTAGCGCCACACAGCCCCTTGTGGGTAGCGCCACACAGCCCCTTGTGGGTAGCGCCACACAGCTCCTTGTAGATAGCGCTACACAGCCCCCTGTAGGGAGTGCCACACAGCCCCCTGTAGGGAGTGCCGCACAGCCCCCTGTAGGGAGTGCCGCACAGCCCCCTGTAGGGAGTGCCGCACAGCCCCCTGGTAGGAAGTTCCGCACAGCCCCCTGGTAGGAAGTGCCGCACAGCCCCCTGCTAAGGAGTGCCGCACAGCCCCCCTGCTAGGGAGTGCCGCACAGCCCCCTGCTAGGGAGTGCCGCACAGCCCCCTGGTAGGGAGTGCCACACAGCCCCCTGGTAGGTAGTGCCACACTGCCCACAGCCCCCCTGTAAGTAGTGCAAGGACTACGAAATGACCCTGATAGCTGGCGGGCAATAGACATTCAAAAAAGGACAACTGTGCAGGAGCACACAAAATACCCAGCATTCCCAGCTATCAAATAAATGTGTGGAAATAAAAGAAGATATAACTTTTATTTAGTCTAGCTAAAGGATTAATCCTTTTAGCTAGATTAAATAATAGTTATATCTTAGTTTATTTCCACAGATTTATTTGATAGCCGGGAAAGCTGGGTATTTTGTGTGCTCCCGCACAGTTGTCCTTTTTTGTAGGTAGTGCCACACAGCCCACAGCCCCCCTGTAGATAGCAACCCCCCCCCCACTTTCCAGTATAGATAGCGCCACAGTAGTTCCCTGAAGGAGCGGAATCCCTGTGTGGCTGGGGATTCCGCTCCTGGAGCGCTGCTTGGTGCTTCTGTCCATATATGGACAGTGACATCAGGGGAAACTCCTGAAGCGGAATCCCCGGTCACAGCATGGCTCACGCTGTGACCGTCGATTCCACTCCAGGAGAAGCTCCTGTCGTCTGTGTCCATGACGTCATTGGCTTCTCCTGGAGTGGAATAACTGGTCATAACGTCTGCAACGCTGTGACCGGGGATTCCGTTTCAGGAGTTTCCCCTGATGTCACTTTCCATATATGGACAGAGACTTCAAGCAGCACTCCAGGAGCGGAATCCCCAGCAGAAGGGGGATTCCGCTCCTTCAGGGAGTTACAGTGGCACAAGTAGATAGCAGAGCAGGGAGATACCTCCCTGCTCTGCTATAGTGCCGTCGCTACCGCTATAGCAGCCGCAGCAGCTGCTAGCGACGCCACCACCCTCATGCCGCTATGGCTGATACAGCGGTAGCGACGGCCACTAAGTGAAGAAGCGCCCGGGTGGAAAGGCGACTGTAGTGAGTGTGTGTATCCCCACTGCTAGTTGCAACGGCGCGTGGATACACACACCTGCTGGCGCCCCTCTTGCAGTGTGGCGGCTAGCGCCCTGTGCGACCTCCCTGGTCGAACGTATCTAAGGCCGGCCATGAGCCTAACTTACCTATGGTAAAACACAGGGTGCCTAACTTATCTATGATAAAACGCAAGGGGCCTAACTTATCTATGGTAAAACACAGGGGGCCTAACTTATCTATGGTAAAAAACAGGGGGCCTTACTTATCTATGCTAAAACACAGGGGGCCTAATTTATCTATGGTAAAACACAGGGGACATAACTTATCAATGGTAAAACAAAGGGGGCCTAACTTATCTATGGTAAAACACAGGGGGCCTAACTTATCTATGGTAAAACACAGGGGCCTAACTTTTTCTTTTTGGTGTCTAGTTTCTTCCATTTTACTGCTGCTGCCGCCGCCGAGTAAGTTGCACCGCAAAAGGGGTCACTAAGACCATGTTCACACAGTGGATTTTCTGCAGTCAGCCAAAATATTCCTACTCCCATTCACCTCAGATCGGGCAGGACGCTTTTTTTATCCGCTAGCTGAAAAAATCAGCTAGCGGTAAAAAGAAGCATCCGCCTCCCACTGAAATAGAGATCTGCAGAACATTGCTCTCTCCTCTCTACCGCCTGACAGATACATAGTGATATATTCTGCAAATTATTATACAACTGATCTCTCTAGAGATCTGCAGATCATTACTCTGTCCTCTCTACCTCCTGACAGATACATAGTGATATATTCTGCAGATTATTACACCACTGACCTCTCCAGAGATCTGCAGAACATTGCTCCTCTAACACCTGACAGATACATAGTGATATATTCTGCAGATTATTACACCACTGACCTCTCTGGAGATCTGCAGAACATTGCTTTGTCCTCTCTACCTCCTGACATACATAGTGATATATTCTGCAGATTATTACACCACTGACCTCTCTGGTGAGCTGCAGAACATCGCTCCTCTACCTCCTGACAGATACATAGTGATATATTCTGCAGATTATTACACCACTGACCTCTCTATAGATCTGCAGAACATTGCTCCTCTACCCCCTGACAGATACATAGTGATATATGCTGCAGATTATTACACCACTGACCTCTCTATAGATCTGCAGTACATTGCTCCTCTACCTCCTGACAGATACATAGTGATATATTCTGCAGATTATTACACCACTGACCTCTCTAGAGATCTGCAGAACATTGCTCCTCTACCTCCTGACAGATACATAGTGATATAGTCTGCAGTTTATTACACCAATGACTTCTCTAGAGAACTGCAGAACATTGCTCTGTTCTCTCTACCTCCTAACAGATATATAGTGATATATTCTGCAGATTATTACACCACTGACCTCTCTAGAGATCTGCAGAACATTGCTCCTCTACCTCCTGACAGATACATAGTGATATATTCTGCAGATTATTACACCACTGACCTCTCTGGAGATTTGCAGAACATTGCTTCTCTACCTCCTGACAGATACATAGTGATATATTCTGCAGATTATTACACCACTGACCTCTCTGGAGATCTGCAGAACATTACTCCTCTACCTCCTGACAGATACATAGTGATATATTCTGCAGATTATTACACCTCTGACCTCTCTGGAGATCTGCAGAACATTGCTCTCTCCTCTTTACTGCCTGACAGATACATAGTTATATATTCTGCAGATTATTACACCACTGACCTCTCTAGAGATCTGCAGAACATTGCTCCTCTACCTCCTGACATATACATAGTGATATATTCTGCAGATTATTACACCACTGACCTCTCTGGAGATCTGCAGAATATTGCTCTGTCCTCTCTACCTCCTGATAGATACTTATTAATATATTCTGCAGATTATTACACCTATGACTTTTCCACACCCTTATGATCCCTGTAGATAAAAGGCTCCCGGGATAAATTCCCCAATATATATATGAAAACACTGAAAATTGTAAAGAAAATATATGTTTATTCCAGAATCCAGTAGAATTGCTGTGCGGTTTTCTCCGGCCCTTTAACATGTGATGATCTGTGAAATGAAGAAGAGGAGGGTCCTTCTTCACACGTGGATATGGCCGCCAGTCCACCCTTACACAGCTCAGTCCTGGATGATAAGAGAGCGTAAAACATTTTTAACATTTTTTCACAGTTGTATTCTAGAAAAGAAAAATAAATTCTGAATTAGCCCAAAAATTCACAAAACCTTCACCACAAGGAGATGAAGACGGAGCAGAAGACGTCGGACTTACCGGATCTCGCTTCTGTTCTGCGCGTCACTGGTTCTCAGCGCTGGGGAGTCTTCATGGCAAATTCAGATGGTTTAGGTGGTAAAGACCACCATGTTGGGGCGACAAAAGATGGTGAATGGGCCCCGAGCGACAGATGGAACTGAACAGGTCTCTTTCTCTCCCGGGGGTTCGGGGCCCTGATGGTAAATGGGCCCCGAGTGGCAGATGGAATTAAAATGGCCACTTTCTCTTCCGGGGGTTTGAGGCCCTGGTGGTAACAGTAACCCCTGAAAGGTCCTCCATCTCCACATCCTCTGGAAGTTGGCGTCCGCGAACTTCCTTTTTGTTTTTCTCATCCTCCATATCCTCCATCTCTATATCATCAGGAAACTGGCGTCCGCCAACCTCCATTTTCTCGTCCTCCTCCACGTCCTCCATCTCTACATCATCGGGAAATTGACGTCCGCCAACCTCCATTTTCTCTACAATCCTCATCTTGAAAAAAGTCTTCACTATCCTCCTCTTCTTCAAAGACACCTTCATGATGAGAGCCAGCAAGAGAAACCGACACCGTGGTCAATGTGTGACCCCAATTTATAGACTTGATGATGTCATAAGATGTTTACACATCCAGATTAAGAAGTGTAGAGAAATAGAATTTGCCCATATTCTAGATGACATCACAAGAAGCGTATCTCATTGAACCGGTGGCCATATAAAACGTAATATGGTACAAGAATACAGACAGTAGGGTCAGACTACACCCTCTGGGGAAGTTTCTATCATCTCAAATCAATGTGGTCAATTCCACTGGCTTTCTTAAATGTTATCGCACACATAAAACGTACAACACGGGCATTTACATATACAGTAAAAATGAAACAAAACCATTTTTTTCATAAAAAGTGGGTTTTATTTTGTACAAGTGGGAAAAAAAATACACATATATGGTATCACCACGATCGTAACGACCAGAGCAATAAAGTTAACACAGTATTTAAACAGCATGGTGAAGACCGTAAAAAATAAAAAATAAATAAAAAAAACATGGCAAAAGAGTTTTTTTTTTACCCCCCACAAAAAATATAATAAAAGTTAATCAATATATCATATGTACCCAAAAATGGTGCCATTAAAGAAAATAACAAGTCTGGCAAAAAAAAAAAGCCCTTATACAGCGATATTGACGGAACAATTAAAAAATTACGGCTTTTGGAAAGCGGAGATGCAAAAACCAATTATTTTTGTTTCAAAATATTTTTAATGTGCAACTAAAATTTATATTCACCCAACCCTGTGAATTGCACAACAAGCAGAGCAGATGAGGCCTCTTTTAGCCTTTAAGATTAACGGGCAGGAGCGGCGGCGTGATACAGTGATTGTAAGTCAGTATCCTACAAAACAGAGAACGGCAGGGGTCTCTGTCATAGGTTTCAACTAGAACCGCCTCCTGATAGGCCGTATAACCCCTAAGTCGACAAAGTCAATAGCGAGTGCAGCATCTAAGTGGTTGAGAGAAGGAGGGGGCATCATCTGTACAATAGCAGGCGATCGCGGGGGTGCCAATGGTTGCTATTGCAACTGGAGGCCTAACAATGGTCTCCTGGCCTGCCATGTACAGAAGCCTATTAGGCCCTGCCAGAATGCAGTGTATTATACCAGCTAAGAGGTGATCGGATCCTCAAGTCCCCTAGTGGGACAAAAAACGAAAAAAAATGCTTTAAAAAAAAATAAAAAAAAATTGCCACTCTCTCTTTATAAAGTCATTATTAAAAAAATATATAAACCTATACACAACTGGTATTGCCACATCCATAAATACACAAAAATAATCACATCATTTATCCTGCGCGGTAAACTTTGTAAGAAAAATATTTTAAAAAAATACAGATATTCTGTTTTTTGGTCACATCTTCTCCAAAACATTGGAATATAAAGCTACCAAAAAAATGTACCCCAAGATAGGTGCAGGCCACAAATTTTAGCTTAGGGGGGCAAGCACACAGCACTGGACCAAGAGTAGTGGCCCGTCCTTAACCTGTTTACCTCCACCTATGCTATAAAGGCGGCAGAGGTAACTGGGCTTTAAATTGTTAAAAGACGGCAGCTGGTTGTGTTTTCAGGTTGGGATTGTACACGCAAACTAATCCCGCTTCAGGCCTGTTCACACCTGCGTCAGTGTTTATGTTGAGGACTAGAACCACAAAATTACCGTCTGGTTTCCGTCATGGTGTCCGTGGTTATACCAAAAACAAAAGCGCAGCAGGCTGCGCTATGGTTTCCGGTATTTTCGTCCAGATCTTTCACAGAGCCTCCAACGCAGATGTGAATAGGCTCTTACCTGCATAGTTACTCAATACTTCCGCCACACAATGACCACATAGTGACTGAATAATATTACCATACTGTTACTGAATCAAAACCACTGAACAAAAACCAATATCACCACCTTATAGTGACCATATAGTCATAGATGCCGATCCTAAACAGGGGCTCTACAGACCATATAAGTGATTACAGTACAATGACATCCAGTGACCATATAGTGGTAGATACCAGTCCTACACAGGAACTCTACAGACCATATAAGAGATTACAGAACAGTGACATCCAGTGACCATATAGTGGTAAATACCAGTCCTACACAGGAGGGTTGTAGACCATATACAGCACAGAGACATCCAGTGACTCACAGGTGGCGTTGTAAAGGTTCTGCCAGGCACAGCTTCTTTATCAACACCCATAGGTAATCAGTCTGCACCTGCTTCTAGGTCTGTGAGACTGACTCCATCTTCCACCACTCAGGATGGCAGGCTTAGGAGTGGGAGAGCCTATCGCAGCCTGGCCAGACGGAGCTAGCTCCCGCCCTCTGTCTATTTATACCTGCCTTTCCTGTTCCTCCTTGCTTGTGAATCTTCTCTGTTGGTTTCCTGGCCCTGCTGCAGCTTCTTGTACTATTTATCCCTGCTTCGTATTGACCCTGGCTTACGGACTACTCTCCTGCTCTGCGTTTGGTACCTCGTGCTCTCCTGGTTTGACTCGGCTCGTTCACTACTCTCCTGCTCTGCGTTTGGTACCTCGTGCTCTCCTGGTTTGACTCGGCTTGTTCACTACTCTCCTGGTCTGCGTTTGGCACCTCATACTCTCCTGGTTTGACTCGGCTCGTTTACTACTCTTGTTGCTCACGGTGTTGCCTTGGGCAACTGCCCCGTTTCCCTTAGGTTCTGTGTTCCCTTGTCTGTTTGTCTGTCGTGCATTTATTGAGTGTCGGGACCGTCACCCAGTTGTACCCCTGTCGCCTAGGGCGGGTCGTTGCAAGTAGGTAGGGACTGAGTGGCGGGTAGATTAGGGCTCACTTGTCTGTTTCCCTACCCCCATCATTACATATTCACAAGTCTATATACCTAGTCTACCCTGGTCCCTGACACTACTATGGACCCCCTTGAGACCCTGGCTCAGCAAATGCAGGGTCTCTCCCTACAGGTCCAGGCCCTGGCTCAGAGGGTCAACCAGCCTGATGCTACCATGGTAGTGCCCCTCACCTCACCTCTTGAACCCCACCTCAAGTTGCCTGACCGGTTCTCAGGGGACCGGAAGACTTTTCTCTCCTTTCGGGAGAGTTGTAGGCTCTATTTTGGCTTAAAGCCCCACTCCTCAGGTACTGAGAGCCAGCGGGTGGGTATAATTATGTCCCGGCTCCTGGAGGGGCCCCAAGAATGGGCCTTCTCCTTGGCTCCCGACGCCCCTGAACTTTCCTCTGTTGATCTTTTCTTTTCTGCTCTCAGACTCATTTATGACGAGACTGACAAGACTGCCTTTGCCGAGAGTCAGCTGGTGACCTTACGTCAGGGTAAGAGACCTGTTGAGGAGTATTGTTCTGACTTTAGGAAGTGGTGCGTAGCTTCTCGGTGGAATAACCCTGCCTTAAGGTGCCAGTTTAGGTTGGGCCTGTCGAACGCCCTGAAAGACCTGCTAGTTAGCTACCCCTCTTCTGACTACCTAGACCAGGTTATGGCTTTAGCGGTACGACTTGACCGACGTCTCAGGGAACGACGACTTGAACATCTTGGTGTTTTCTCCTCTGACTCCCCCATGATGCCTCCCGAGGTTCCGTTGCTTCGTTCTTCCACGGAAGACTCGGAGGTACCTATGCAACTCGGGGCCTCCGTGTCCCCCCAACAACGTAGAGAGTTCCGCAGGTAGAATGGTCTCTGCTTCTACTGTGGGGATGACAAGCATCAAGTGAACAACTGTCCTGGCCGTAAGAATAAGCTCCTAAGTGATCATCGGGGAGGCCACTTGGGCGCACAGGTATTTCCCGTAAATATGAAACGTAATAAAATCTTGCTTCCCTTTCAGGTCTCTTTTGGTGGTAGATCTGCTACTGGCAGTGCCTTCGTGGATTCAGGGTCTTCTGCTAATATCATGTCTGTGGAATTTGCTATGTCTCTAGCTATGCCTTTGATTGATTTGCCTAAACCTGTCCCGGTAGTGGGTATCGACTCCACTCCTCTTGCTAATGGTTATTTTACACAGCATACCCCTGTTTTTGAACCCCTTGTTGGCTCCATGCATTTGGAGCAGTGCTCTGTACTGTTAATGCAGGGATTATCGTACGATTTGGTTTTAGGCCTTCCCTGGTTGCAGTTGCATAATCCCACGTTTGACTGGAATACTGGGGATCTTACCAAATGGGGTAATGAATGCTTGACGTCATGTTTTTCTGTCAATTCTATTTTCTCCCCCTGAGGAGGTGAACACGCTACCTGAGTTTGTTCAGGACTTCGCTGATGTTTTCTCTAAGGAGGCCTTCGAAGTGTTACCCCCTCATAGAGAATACGATTGCGCTATCGATTTGGTACCAGGAGCTAAGCTCCCTAAGGGTAGGATATTTAATCTCTCTTGTCCCGAACGTGAAGCCATGAGAAAGTATATCCAGGAATGCCTGGCCAAGGGTTACATTCGCCCCTCTACTTCTCCGGTAGGTGCTGGCTTCTTCTTCGTTGGGAAGAAGGATGGTGGTCTTAGGCCATGCATTGACAACCGAAACTTGAATAAGGTCACTGTGAGGAACCAGTATCCCCTTCCTTTGATTCCTGATCTCTTTAATCAGGTTCACGGGGCCCAATGGTTCTCTAAGTTTGATCTACGGGGGGCTTATAACCTTATCCGCATCAAAGAGGAGGATGAGTGGAAGACTGCGTTTAACACGCCCGAAGGTCATTTCGAATACCTCGTCATGCCCTTTGGGTTGTGTAATGCTCCCGTGGTCTTCCAGAATTTCATAAATGAGATTTTAAGAGACTATCTGGGGGTATTTCTTGTAGTGTACCTTGATGACATACTTGTGTTTTCCAAGGACTGGTCCTCCCACATTGAGCATGTCAGGAAGGTGCTCCAGGTCCTTCGGGAAAACAAACTGTTTGCGAAGACCGAAAAATGTGTGTTTGGGGTGCAGGAGATACCATTTTGGGGTCAAATCCTCACTCCTCATGAATTCCGCATGGACCCCGCCAAGGTCCAGGCTGTGGCGGAATGGGTCCAACCTGCCTCCCTGAAGGCGTTACAGTGCTTCTTGGGGTTCGCTAATTATTACCGGAGATTTATTGCTAACTTCTCGGTCATCGCTAAGCCTCTTACGGATCTCACTCGCAAAGGTGCTGATCTCCTCCACTGGCCTCCTGAAGCTGTCCAGGCTTTTGAGGTCCTTAAGAAGTGCTTTATCTCGGCCCCGGTGCTGGTTCAGCCCAACCAAATGGAGCCATTTATCGTGGAAGTTGACGCATCCGAGGTGGGAGTGGGGGCTGTCTTTTCCCAGGGTACCAGGTCCCTCACCCATCTCCGTCCCTGTGCCTACTTCTCCAGGAAGTTTTCGCCCACTGAGAGTAACTATGATATTGGCAACCGCGAACTCTTAGCCATTAAATGGGCATTTGAAGAGTGGCGCCACTTCCTGGAGGGGGCTAGGCACCAGGTAACGGTCCTTACCGACCACAAGAATCTGGTGTTCCTAGAATCTGCCCGGAGGCTAAACCCGAGACAAGCTCGATGGGCGCTATTTTTTACCAGATTCAACTTTTTGGTTACCTATAGGGCTGGGT
The DNA here is from genome assembly GCF_050947455.1 of Rhinoderma darwinii. NCBI lineage: Eukaryota > Metazoa > Chordata > Amphibia > Anura > Rhinodermatidae > Rhinoderma > Rhinoderma darwinii. The sequence goes on from NC_134698.1 coordinate 25,850,683, forward strand.
CTAAAAATATTAAGGCCGATGCACTGTCGCGTAGCTTCATGGCCAGCCCCCCTTCGGAGGAAGATCCTGCTTGTATTCTGCCTCCTGGTATAATCATTTCTTCTATTGATTCTGATTTAGTCTCAGAAATCGCGGCTGATCAAGGTTCAGCTCCCGGGAACCTTCCTGAGGACAAGCTGTTTGTTCCCCTGCAATTTCGGCTAAGCGTACTTAGGGAAAACTATGACTCCGCACTATCTGGTCATCCAGGCGTCCTGGGTACCAAACACCTCATTGCCAGAAACTATTGGTGGCCTGGGTTGCCTAAAGACGTTAAGGCCTATGTCGCCTCTTGTGAGGTTTGTGCTAGGTCCAAGACTCCCAGGTTCCGACCAGCGGGCTTACTACGTTCTTTGCCCATTCCCCAGAGACCTTGGACCCATATCTCCATGGATTTTATCACCGATTTGCCTCCATCTCAAGGCAAGTCGGTGGTGTGGGTTGTAGTAGACCGCTTTAGTAAGATGTGCCACTTTGTGCCCCTCAAGAACCTACCCAATGCCAAGACGTTAGCTACCTTGTTTGTCAAACACATCCTGCGTCTCCATGGGGTCCCTGTCAATATTGTTTCGGACAGAGGGGTACAATTTGTTTCATTGTTTTGGAGAGCCTTCTGTAAAAATTTGGAGATTGATCTGTCCTTCTCCTCTGCCTTCCATCCTGAAACTAATGGCCAAACTGAGAGGACTAATCAATCTCTAGAACAATATTTAAGGTGTTTTATCTCTAACTGTCAATATGATTGGGTCTCATTCATTCCCCTCGCCGAATTTTCCCTCAATAACCGGGTAAGTAACTCGTCAGGGGTCTCCCCCTTTTTCTGTAATTTTGGGTTTAATCCACGGTTCTCCTCCGTTTCACCTGGTAGTTCCAACAATCCCGAGGTAGAGGTCGTTCATCGGGTACTGTGCACAGTCTGGGCCCAGGTTCAGAAGAACCTAGTGGCGTCCCAGAGCGTACAAAAAACTCAGGCTGATAGAAGACGTTCTGCTAACCCCTTGTTTATGGTCGGGGATCTGGTATGGTTATCGTCTAGGAACTTGCGCCTTAAGGTCCCGTCCAAGAAATTTGCTCCCCGGTTTATTGGGCCGTATAAGGTCATTGAAGTCCTCAATCCTGTCTCCTTCCGACTGGAGTTGCCCCCATCTTTTCGAATACACGACGTGTTTCATGCCTTCCTCCTTAAACGCTGCTCCCCGTCCTTAGCTCCCTCGAGGAGACATCCTGTTCCCGTTCTCACCCCTGAGGGGGTGGAATTCGAGGTGGCCAAGATTGTGGACAGCAAGATGGTCCAAGGCTCCCTCCAGTACCTGGTCCATTGGAGAGGATACGGGCCTGAGGAGAGGACTTGGGTACCCGCCCGGGATGTTCACACTGGGGTATTGGTCAGGAAGTTCCACCTTCATTTCCCCAATAAACCAGGTCCACTTAGAAAGGGTCCGGTGGCCCCTCATAAAAGGGGGGTACTGTAAAAGATCTGCCAGGCACAGCGGGGTTAACGCCCATAGGTAATCAGTCGGCACCTGAGTCTATGCCTCTGAGTCTGACTCCAGCTTCCACCACTCAGGCTGGCAGGCTTAGGAGTGGGAGAGCCTATCGCTGCCTGGCCAGACTCAGCTAGCTCCCGCCCTCTGTCTATTTATACCTGCCTTTCCTGTTCCTCCAGTGCTTGTGATTCTTCTCGTGTGGTTTCCTGGCCCAGCTACAGCTCCTGACTTTTTGATCCTGCTCCATACTGACCCTGGCTTACTGACTACTCTTCTGCTCTGCGTTTGGTACCTCGTACACTCCTGGTTTTACTCGGCTCGTTCACCTCTCTTGTTGCTCACGGTGTTGCCGTGGGCAACTGCCCCATTTCCCTTAGCTTTGTGTACCCTTGTCTGTTTGTCCGTGGGGACCGCCGCCCAGTTGTACCCCGTCGCCTAGGGCGGGTCGTTGCAAGTAGGCAGGGACAGAGTGGCGGGTAGATTAGAGCTCACTTGTCCGTTTCCCTACCCCTATCATTACAGCAGCCTCCTGAATACAGCTGGGGTCGAAAAACATTCCGACCCCAGCTGTTTAACCCTTTGATCGCTGGGGCATGAACAAAGGGGACTCCCCTCTGCGATTGAAGACTGCGTAATCCGTCTGCAGTCAGCCGTGGGGACCTACAGAGGACCCCACGGCGGTCTGTTCAGTTTGCCTGCTGTTGTGGCACATTATGTGATGCCCTAACAGCAGCCTGTGTCATAGTGACACCGAAGATCATGTATTAGCATATAAGAGTATGCTAATACATTATAAGTGAATAATATAAATAAAGTTATCCCTTAATGGGATTAAAACAAAATATTTAACAAAAAATAAACATATTAAAAAATCTCAAAAAAAAGTCATTATTTTGCCTAAAATAAATGTTATTGCCCATACATAACATAAAAACAAAAAATCCTACCCTTATTCGGTATCTACACGACCATAAAAACTTGAAGAATTAATTTAACAGGTTATTTAGCGTGAAACATGAACGGGATAAAAAATAAACAAAAAAGACAATGCCGAAAATCAATTTTTTCCTACATTCACGCCGTAAAAATAAATTATAGAACTTACACAGTGATTGTTTTTTACCCCCAAACTGCGCAGAAAAAAACAAAAACAATTTCCCGCATAAAACAAGGCCTCCTACAGCCACGTCAATGAAAAAATATAAAAGAGTTATGGCTGCTGAAAAGCAGAGAGGCAAAGACGGAAAAATTTAGCTGGTCATTAAGGCCTTTTCAGGCCCGGGTATTGAGGGGTTAATAGGTCCACTATCTGATGATTTCATCATCTGTAAACTGCTATGTTTCTCACCAGAGAAGTGGATCCTCAAATCAGTTTGGACCTGGCAAAACTAGGGTGCAGAGTCCAAGGTATCCTCCTGTTCCTACACCCTTAACCCCCACAAGGAGATATAGACCTTCATGGTCGGGATCCCAGTTTGCAATACCGAGAATAGTCACCGATTGGCGGCAGGAGCAATGATACAACTTTAGCCTATTTAGGAAGGGGTCATAGCCAGGGGTCATCACCAGGATAGTGGTCAGAATACGACAACCAGAGAATGAGACAGAGACATAGTTAGAGTACAGGCCAAAGGTTAAAATCAGGAGTAGAATAACCGGTACCAGGTGACAAATCCATGGGATGACACAGAAGCGAAATCCGGAAAGCCAAGGTCAGGATCAGAGTCAATAGCAAAGGATATACGTTAATAGAGAATCTGAGACGTCACCGGTGAGTCACTTAATGTAAATGTTTATTCTGCCTCTAATCAGCACTGTAGTCACTGTATGATCTGCAGCGAGATGATGGGTGGTATGATTATGATAGGATTTATTTTTTGTGAAACGGCATCTCCCAGCATATCCTTATCATTGTTTGGGCCATGCTGGGAGCTGTAGTTTTACGCCGTACACACCTATACGGCAGGAGTTGCACTAAATTGAGCTGTATTTGTGCTGGTGTTGTATATATGTAGTGAGCTTGGTTCTGGTGTTGTGTATAGAACCATATTGCTTGCAAAATGTACAAATGTTTTTATGCTCGCGTTACATAAAAATAAATGACACGTCGATTGGTAGAGAAAACAAACACGGTGAGGGGGAAGGAGATGTCGGGAAAGAGGCTGGTGGGGGGGGGGGGGCGCCAAACTGAATCTTTGCCCCGGGTGCTGGAGAACCTAGCTACGCCTCTGCATTATCTGTAAACTGCTATGTTTCTCCCCGGAGAAGTGGATCCTCTAATCAGTTTGGACATGGCAAAACTAGGGTGCAGAGTCCAAAGAATCTTCCTGTTCCTACACGCTTAACCCCCACAAGGAGATATAGACCTTCATGGTCGGGATCCCAGTTTGCGAAACCGAGAATAGTCACCGATTGGCGGCAGGAGCAATGATACAACTTTAGCCTATTTAGCCTATTTAGGAAGGGATAGCGGTCAGAATGCGACAACCAGAGAATGAGACAGAGACATAGTTAGAGTACAGGCCAAAGGTTAAAATCAGGAGGAGAATAACCGGTACCAGGTAACAAATCCAAGGGATGACACAGAAGCGAAGGCCAAGGTCAGCATCAGAGTCAATAGCAAAGGATATACGTTAAAAAAAAGACAAGGCTTTGAGGCTAGAGTCCGCTTTAAATAAGCTACCAGAGTGATGTCATCTAGGAGGGTTCGGTTGCCATGGCCCGCCAGAACTGCCAGCAGGAGGCATCGCCGGAGGGGGGAGAAGTCATTCAGTTTGCAAGGTAACTTGATGCAGCCTGTGGCTAGAGCCACGGCTGCCACTGGGGACCCGCTGCTGGAACAGGGTAAGGCCTCATGCACACGAACGTATTTTTTTACATCCAGGGAGGCCGTACTGGAGGAAGAAGTAGGGAGTTCTGGGTAAGTATGAACTTCTATTTTTTTTACATGTTGATCTATATTGTGATCGGAATTCACTGTCCAGGGTGCTGAAAGAGTTACTGCCGATCGTTTAACTCTTTCAGCACCCTGGACAGTGACTATCCCCTGACGTCGCCTAGCAACGCTCCCGTAATTACAGGTGCACACACGTAGTCACCAGTATTTACGGAAGCCCCATAGGCTTCTATGGGCCTGCCCGTGCAATTATTACGGCCTGAAATAGGACATATAAATAACATATCTATATATAGCAGGTGGGTATTACCCCTAGGTAGTCACTCAGGTTATTTTTAAGATCACAACTGGATATCTGCTTTTACCATATTGATCTAGAATGAGATGCGGTGAAACCAAACCTTTTTCTATTGATTACATGAATCCTTACATATGATATAGGGCTTTTCAGACCTTCATATTACAGCTCCATGTGGGGTCAGACGCCGATCAGCCAGAACATTAAAACCACCTGCCTAATATTTTGTAGTTAATCTCATACTGTCAAAGCATGTCATGCATGGACACCAAAAAGACATCTGAAGGCGTCCTGTAGTATCTGGCAGCAAGACGTAAGATACACTATATGGACAAAAGTATTGGGACACACCTCTTATTAATTAAATTTAAGTCGGTCCCATTGCTACAAGTGTATAAAATCCAGCACTCGCCATGGAGTCGCCTTTACAGCCATTTGTGATAGAACGGGTCGTTGTAAAGACATCACTGAATCCCTGCGCGGTCCTGTAATAGGATGTCACCGATGTAACGAGTCAGTTCATGAAATTTCATCCGTCCAAGTTATTCTACCATCACCTGGGAGCGATATTATTGTAAAGTGGAAGCGTATAGGAACCACAGCAACTCAGCCACGAAGTGGGGACCACGTAAAGTTACAGAGCCGAGGGCTGAGGCACATAGTGCATAAAAGTCACCAACGCTCTGATGACTCAATAACTGCAGAGCTCCAAACCTCCTCTGGCATTAATATCCACACAAAAACTGCCCCGGGAGCTTCATGGCACGGGGGCCGAGCAGCTGTATGCCAGTCTTACATCACCAAGCACATGCCAAGCGTCAGATGGAGTGGTGTAAAGCCGCCGCCACTGGACTCTGGAGCGGTGGAAACGTGTTCTGTGGAGTGATGGATCACGATTCTCTATCTGGAGTCTGATGGACGAGTCTGGGTTTGGTTAATGCCAGGAGAACGTTACCCACCTGTCTGCATTGTGCCAGATGTAATGTTTGGTGGAAGAGGATAATGCTATGGGGATGTTTTTCAGGTGTCGGCCTCTTCGTTTCTGTGAAAGGAAATCTTAATCCTTCAGCACACAAGACATTTATGATAATTGTAGCTTCCAACTTTGTTGGAAAAGATTATTAAAGAGAAGGCTTAAGGCCCCAGGCATTTTGCATCTACAGGCTCCTATGTCCCATACAAATTTACTTCTTTTTTTTCTGCAGAGTTTACTAAAGGAACCTTCTATTGACTGTAACCCTGGGTGGTCCTCTAATTTATTGCAGACCCAAATCAGGCCACTTTAAAGCCCCTTTAAATTGTACCTCTAGTTATACTGACTCATGTACTGACTGCAGGTGACCGTGGGTAGTTTTAGCAGCTGGATATCCAGGGGATATATTTACAAAGGGGGCTGTTTTGTTGAATTACCCTTAAAGTGGTTGTCCACTACCAGACAGCCTATCCAATGGATAGGTCATCAGTATATGATCTGTGGGGGTCTGACACCCAGACGCCGCACCGATCAGCTTCTCCGACTGCCTGCGGGCACCGGACGTCCATGCCGGAAGCAGATGGCTCCGGTCACGAAATAGCGGCCGATTCAAGTGAATAGGAGCAGAGCTGCAGCTCGGCCCCTATGCAATGTATGGAGCCAACTGCTTCCAGCCCCGTACATTGCATACTGTGCAATGACATCTGATGCCTGCAGGCAGACTGAGCAGCTGATCGGTCCGGGGCCCAGGTGTCAGACCCCCACAGATCATATACTGATGACCTATCCGGTGGATAGGTCATCAGTTGTCCGGTAGTGGACAACCCCTTTAATGTAATTAAATTCTAGCTGCCTAAAGTCACCACTAGAGGGAGCATATTTTGCACTTATTTATATGGAGGTGTGTAAAGGATCTGCCAGGCACAGCTTCGGGGTTAACTCCCATAATTAATCAGTCAGCACCTGAATCTACATCCCTGAGACTGACTCCAGCTTCCACCACTCAGGCTGGCAGGCTTAGGAGTGGGAGAGCCTATCGCAACCTGGCCAGACTCAGCTAGCTCCCGCCCTCGGTCTATTTAAGCCTGCCCTTCCTGTCCCTCGGTGCTTGTAACTCTTTTCGTGTGGTTTCCTGGCCCAGCTACAGCTCCTTCTATTTTGATCCTGCTCCATACAGACCCTGGCTTACTGACTACTCTTCTGCTCTTCGTTTGGTACCTCGCACACTCCTGGCTTGACTCGGCTCGTTCACCACCCTGGTTGCTCACGGTGTTGCCGTGGGCAACTGCCCCTTTCCCTTGCTTGTATTTCCTTGTATGTTTGTCGTGTTTGTCGTGCACTTACTGAGCGCAGGGACCGCCGCCCAGTTGTACCCCGTCGCCTAGGGCGGGTCGTTGCAAGTAGGCAGGGACAGAGTGGCGGGTAGACTAGGGCTCACTTGTCCGTTTCCCTACCCCCCGTCATTACAAGGTGTATACATTTGTATATGGTAAGACCCTAGTGGTGGCTGAAGAATTGCATTATTGACCTCTAGAACTATATGTATGGAGCTCTGTATAAAAAAAAACAAAGCTGCATCCTCTATAAACATATTTTATTTCATAATTCTTTATAGAAGTTTGATGCCCTAAAAATTAAATGTTTAAAGCTAAAACTAGAACTAATGAATATTAGGATTATAATAAATATGCAGATATTTTGAGTTTAAAGGCTATGTACACCTTCACCATCATTTTTTGTATTGTCCCAAAGCATCTAAAATGTAAAGTGAAGCAAATTTGCAAATAGTCCTGATTCAAAATTTTGTTTTATGTCAGGCATGTGTCTCCATGGTAACAGACTACAAGTAAACCCTATGTAGTCTGATCTCGCAGCTATGCTATCTAACATCTGTCCCCAACCTATTGCTAGCCTACCACAGGCAACTTTTCTTTATTCATTACGGGGGGGAAAAGAGCAAGCTGTCTCTATAGAACCACCTATAGGTGACTACCCAGTAAGTCAATGTCTAACCAAGGAGTATCTGTACCTTCCCAGATCTGCATTAAAGGAATCTCACACAATTGTGCTGTCTAAAATAGGGTATCTCTAGTTTGGCTATTAACCCAAATCTTGTTTCAAGTCTCTAGAAAGTTTCGGGCATTAGGTTACAGAATAGTCACCTATAGGTGGCACTAGACAGACAGTTTTCCTCCTTCTGGAGTACCGGTATTTTGTATACATTTTCCCAGGTAACATTGCCTTTAAGACTCCCTGCCAGCAAGAAGAATCAGCACTTTCCAAGAGAAAAAAAAGGAGAAGACTCAAAGTTATGTTTATAAATTTTTATTTATTTCCTACCATTATTACCCTATAATTATTAATATAATATTACTAGGATTATATTACTGCTATCATTATTACCCTAACACTATGAGATCCCTATTCCTAAAGCTGTTGATCCAGAAGAAGGCGAAAAACCCTGGACAATTTGAGCCAATTCATGTCACAGGGGGAAAATTCCTTCTTGACCCCGGGAAAAGGCGATCAGTCCGAGAACCCTGGATCAAAGCTGCTAATTCCTATTACAGTTTACTAATTATTACAGTTAATTAACCTAAATTATAATGAAATTTAATTATTATATTGTTAGTATTACTTTGGTGTTGTTAATAATAATAATATAATGATACTACTATTGCTATCACTAATATCTAAGTCCCTATTCCTAAAGCTGTTGATCCAGAAGAAGGCGAAAACCCTGGACACATTCAGCCAATTCGTGCCACAGGGGGAAAATTCCTTCTTGACCCCGGCAAAAGGCGATCAGTTCGAGGACCCTGGATCAAACTCGCTGCTAAATATTATAGTTTACTTTATTTTATAGTTAATTTCCCTAAATATGTTATTATTATATTAATTTGTTATTATTAGATTATTATTATTATTATTACTATTATTATTATTATAGTGATATTTCCATTACACATTTTTTAATAAGACTATACTATAATTATTAGTTTATTGAGACTATTCTATTTTTTATATCATCTTATTACTACTATATAACTACTAATATTACTAACATTTTTATTGTTATTTTCTTATTTATATTTATTATATCCCTAATCCTAAACTGTTGATCCAGAAGAAGAAAAAAGGAGAAGACTCAAAGTTATGTTTATAAATTTTTATTTATTTCCTACCATTATTACCCTATAATTATTAATATAATATTACTAGGATTATATTACTGCTATCATTATTACCCTAACACTATGAGATCCCTATTCCTAAAGCTGTTGATCCAGAAGAAGGCGAAAAACCCTGGACAATTTGAGCCAATTCATGCCACAAGGGGAAAATTCCTTCTTGACCCCGGGAAAAGGCGATCAGCCCGAGAACCCTGGATCAAAGCTGCTGCTATTATTATATAATTATTTATGTTATTACTCTCTTATTATTATACTATTTCTAATATTACTGCACTCTTGCTACCAATATTAATATGACTGACCTTTTTAATCTAACAATTATTAATATTATTATTATCATATTATTAATATTACTGTTGTTGCTGTTGATGTAATAACAGTTAAGATGTTTCCATACAAGTCTTCATCTTCTCATTGGTCTGACGAGGATGGTCCAGATGATGTTCCTCTTCCCTCTGATGTTCTTCATCATATCATGGAGGAAGGAATGCTGGCGGATTTCCTTTCTTCTTCCTGTCTGACACTGAATTCTTCTCATCGCCATGCTGACTTCTTCCTTGGTTTCTTCTTGCTCTTTAACCGTTTTCTCTTCCTCCTCCTCCTCTTTCTCTTCAACCACACTCTCTTCTTCTTCATCCTCGTTGTCTGATTTCTCATCAACCTCCATGTCTTCCACTTCATTGTCTACCTCCTCCTTGTCTTCCTCCTCCATGTCTTCCACTTCATTGTCTTCCTCCTCCTTGTCTTCCTCCTCATGGTCTTCTTGCACTTGTTCCTCCTCGCGCTCTTCTGCCTCTCCTTCCTCCTTCTTGACCTCCTCTTCCTTCAGATCCTCACACAGATGGCTTGATGTAGGTTTGGGCTCTTCTTCATCCCACGGCCATGGCAGATATTTCCTCTGAGCTTCGCGGTTCGTTGGCATGAGGCGCTAAGAAGATAAAATATTCAGTCAATTGTCTATTGAAACGTTCCAATAACATTTTTCCATCTATAGAAAGAACATGGATAAATCTGTTATAGAGAGACCATAATAACCAGTATGATCACTGACCTCCATCTTGAAGATTGGGGATGGTAAGAATTTCGTGCAGTAGATCAGGCGCTGTAGATCTCTCTCCTCCGTGGTGCTGGGGTAAGCTGAAGAGAGAAACAACCAGATAATGGGATCAGTCATAAAACGACACCATTAACCATAAGATAACATTACAAAAATATTCCTTTAATCTGTCATCAATGGAACATGAAAGGTGCTTTATTTTAAAATATTCTGGATTATTGGACGGGCATAGAAAAGTAGAGAAATCTTAGTTTCAATCTTCAATTTCCTTACTGGTTCTCTCTGCTCGGTCTTCCACATTATAGTACAGTTCTGTGCTAAATGACCACATTTTCGGGATTATCAGATACAAAGGAATTTTACTGTATTTTGAGATCATCTATTAATCACTTTCTTGTGGTAAAGTCTAATTATTTAAAAAAACCTCACTTATGAAGGGTCTAAGTCCAAAAGCGGATTCCTGCTGCCGATAGATGTCCTAAAGAGAAGAGAATCCAGTAAGTGACCACTTATCCCTCCTCAGGAATGGACAGAAGGACAAGGGGTCAGTTTTACAAAAGAGCAGCCGGTGATTTGTGGACTTGTTACCTGTCCGGGGCTCGTACTCAATAAGCCGCTACTTGTCTGAGTGGACAGCCGGCCACATGGACCTCTCCTGCTGGATCCAAGTCTCCTGCTACATGTCCATCACAGGGAAGGAAAAAACAAGACAATGAAGCCACTGACCTCCAGAGATCTGCTGCCCGCTGCCATCCTGTACCCGTCCTGAACTGTAGAATTCAAATCACAATCTGAAACACAAAAAAGAGATGTCGTCCCCGATCTGATAAAGACCCAAAATCCTGCAACTTTCCACATGTATTAATAGTGAATGTCCAAAAATATATATATATTTTTTTTAATCTAAAACGATACAAAATTCTGAGTTGAATAATTAATTGTTTGGGACGCCAATTGCATACGGTACCTTCAAGTTTGTGGCCTGTGATTGGTGCCTCATGTCACATGATCTATGACCCATAAGGAATAGCAGTGCACAAGTACAGACCGCGCAGTGCCATAATCTGGGCAGTGCAGCGCTTGGCGGTCCTATAGCTCCCATAGATCTTGTATGAGGTGTCAGTGTGCGGCTGCATCTTTTCTAACAATCTCCTCCACACTGCGGTCGTCCGGTTGTGGAGGAGAGCAGGGGCGTAGCTATAGGGGTGCAGAGGTAGCAGTAGTACCCAGACCCTGATGCCTGAGGGGACCAGAGGCTAAAAAAGAAGACACCAGTATGACAAACATCACATAGTAGATGGGGGCCCTGTTATAAATATCACACTGGGCCCCAGGAGTTTCACAATATGCCTCTGGAGAAACGGATACTGGGGACCCCAGTACTATTGATCGTGGGGGTCCCGGCAGTGATTAAACATGTATAGCCCCTCCGGTGTATAGGTGAGAAATGTTTCTGGTGGGAGAATCTCTTCATCATGTGCGATCATCGTTTTCTGCGCTGTTTATTTCTTACATCTTGACATTATAGAACATTTATCTCTGGAAATCTTCATGTAACATTCTCCACGGTGGATTTTACTGTATTTTGGGCTTTGTACTCTCATATATATATACAGACAGTGATAATACATTGGAGTGTGGCCTGTACTGGTATTTGTAGCCGTATAGGAGGAGGAATATAGGTAATACTGGACACAAATACATATGCTATATGGGATTTCATTGCTGCCCTATAAAGATATATGTATAATATTTTGTCTATGTTAATTCCATTCACAAGTACAGAATACACCCCAAAACATCAACCAAAGAGTCCCCATTTACAGCGTCATAAGAGTGACCCTATAAACAGTTCCAGCAGACCGCCCTCATTAAAAATAATGGCAGCAATGCCCCCACATAATGCCAGCAGAGTGTCCCTAATAAACATTACTACTGGCAGCAGAGAGTCCCTAATAAACATTACTGGCAGCAGAGAGTCCCTAATAAACATTACTGGCAGCAGAGAATCCCTAATAAACATTACTGGCAGCAGAGAGCCCCTAATAAATATTACTGGCAGCAGAGAGTCCCTAAGAAATATTACTGGCAGCAGAGAATCCCTAATAAACATTACTGGCAGCAGAGAGTCCTTAATAAACATTACTGGCAGCAGAGTACCTAATAAATATTACTGGCAGCAGAGAGTCCCTAATAAACATTACTGGCAGCAGAGAATCCCTAATAAACATTACTGGCAGCAGAGAGTCCCTAATAAACATTACTGACAGCAGAGAGTCCCTAATAAATATTACTGGCAGCAGAGAGTCCCTAATAAACATTACTGGCAGCAGAGCGTCCCTTATAAACATTACTGACAGCAGAGAGTCCCTAATAAATATTACTGGCAGCAGAGGGTCCCTAATAAATATTACTGGCAGCAGAGGGTCCCTAATAAATATTACTGGCAGCAGAGAGTCCCTAATAAACATTACTGGCAGCAGAGAATCCCTAATAAACATTACTGGCAGCAGAGAGTCCCTAAGAAACATTACTGGCAGCAGAGAATCCCTAATAAACATTACTGGCAGCAGAGAGTCCCTAATAAACATTACTGGCAGCAGAGGGTCCCTAATAAACATTACTGGCAGCAGAGGGTCCCTAATAAACATTACTGGCAGCAGAGAGTCCCTAATAAACATTACTGGCAGCAGAGAGTCCCTAATAAATATTACTGACAGCAGAGAGTCCCTAATAAACATTACTGGCAGCAGAGAGTCCCTAATAAACATTACTGACAGCAGAGAGTCCCTAATAAATATTACTGGCAGAAGAGAGTCCCTAATAAACATTTCTGGTAGCAGAGAGTCCCTAATAAACATTACTGGCAGCAGAGCGTCCCTAATAAACTTTACTGACAGCAGAGAGTCCCTAATAAATATTACTGGTAGCAGAGAGTCCCTAATAAACATTAATGGCAGCAGAGAGTCCCTAATAAACATTACTGGCAGCAGAGGGTCCGTATTAAACATTACTGACAGCAGAGAGTCTCTAATAAATATTACTGGCAGCAGAGGGTCCCTAATAAATATTACTGGCAGCAGAGGGTCCCTAATAAATATTACTGGAAGCAGAGAGTCCCTAATAAACATTACTGGCAGCAGAGAGTACATAATAAACATTACTGGCAGCAGAGAGTCCCTAATAAACATTACTGGTAGCAGAAAGTCCCTAATAAACATTACTGGCAGCAGAGAGTCCCTAACAAACATTACTGGCAGCAGAAAGTCCCTAATAAACATTACTGTCAGCAGAGGGTCCCTAATAAACATTACTGACAGCAGAGAGTCCATAATAAACATTACTGGCAGCAGAGAGTCCCTTATAAACATTACTGACAGCAGAGAGTCCCTAATAAATATTATTGGCAGCAGAGAGTCCCTAATAAACATTACTGGCAGCATAGAGTCCCTTATAAACATTACTAGCAGCAGAGTCCCTAATAAACATTACTGGCAGCAGAGGGTCCCTTATAAACATTACTGGCAGCAGAGAGTCCCTAATAAACGTTACTGGCAGCAGAGGGTCCCTAATAAACATTACTGGCAGCAGAGAGTCCCTAATAAACATTACTGACAGCAGAGAGTCCCTAATAAACATTACTGGCAGCAGAGGGTCCCTAATAAACATTACTGGCAGCAGAGAGTCCCTAATAAACATTACTGGCAGCAGAGGGGCCCTAATAAACATTACTGGCAGCAGAGGGTCCTATATAACCAGTTCCAGCAGACGCTTCCCATCACACAGCCATAGAATAAATGATAAAATGCTGGTTGCCTGCGGCCACCACTAGGGGGAGCTCACAATTTCCATTTTTATACAGGTTATATAGAAGTTATTGGGGGTAATATAAATACAATGTGACAGCTCCCCCTCGTGGTGGTTTCCAGCACACTTTGTGGGGGCCTTGTCTGCTGTGTCAGGAGATCTCCCCTATTTCTGGAAACTCACAGACAATCCGGGATTTGGGGTAAATGATAAATTCCTAATAACATGAATGAAGCATCATGGGAGATGAGATAAATGGGGGTCAGTTATATCACATTATGGGGGAACTCACCGACGTCCAACTTCACTCGCCGTTGTCCTGTAACACACTGAGGACCACTGAGCGGTTGTTGTTTCAAATCCAGCGATCCCATTGGCTGCTGCTCAGTGATGTATGTAACAGTAAATTTAAAGGGACATGACTCTTATTTCACGAGACTGCATTTATGATATGTTTGCTATAATTCTGCTTATAACATGAAGCTGTGGAGATAATCTGCAGGGACGGGTTATATTTCTCTTAATATTGGGATTGGGATTAGAGGTTATATCATTTTCTATCCTGTATCAGGACACTTCTTTTATAATTTGACATATTATTAACTATCAATGTGCCATGAAGGATCTGATATCAGAAATCACAGTTGTTTAATGGACGTTGCAGTTTAACCCCTTCCTGAGCAGGTTATTTGGGGTGATCAGATCTCGGGGTTTCCATCTCTTTATCATTCCAGTGTTTGGTTTATTTCTATCATTTTATTGTAAATGATAATGGAAGTCGGATGACGGCAAATAAGCAGCGAGACCCTCTGTGCTAAGTGGTCAGGGGTGTCATGGTCTCATCCAGCATCAGAAGGGGGCGCTGTTTTTCTCTTTGCTATGAGGCCCCATAAATTCTTACAGAAACATTTGTGCTGCCTATCAGAGAGATTTACCATTCAGGAACATAATAAATCTGGGTGACAAGTCCTATGTGCGCTGTAATGGCAGCTGTACTGGTTGTCACCCAGCTTTCCCAGTCTCCTGAATGACAAGTCTGCCTAATTATACAGTGACCCTGCCCCTGCTGTTATACTGCTGCATTATTAGGTAGGTTTACCCTTCAGGGGTCTAGGCAAGTTGGGTAACAACCCTTATGGAGGCCGTCGTTCTCACCCAGCTTTTCCAGAAACAGAAAAAAACAAAAACATAAGGCCTCGAGCCGCCCACAAATCGCGGCCGTGCACATGGCCACGGCCATTATTTTCTATGAGCCTGGACCGCAGAAGACGGCCGTAATAAGACATGCCCGTTCTTTCTGCGGTCCGGGCTCCTGGGCCATGTACGGACCGTGGAAACTATGGTTGTGTGCATGGCCCCATAGCAATGAATAGGGCCGCAATTCTCCCGTGGATTTTCAGGGGAACTGCGGCCGCAAAAGCACGTTCGTGTGCATGGGGCCTAAGGAAAGCAGAGAGAACGGGCAAGCCTTATTACGGCCTGTTCTGCGGTCTGGGCTCATTAAAAATAATGGCCGCGGCCATGTTCACGGCCCGCGATATGCGGGCGGCTCGCAGCTGTCACTCCGTGGCCGACCCGAAAATCGCGGCCGTGCACATGGCTACAGTCGTCTACATGAGGCCTAATATAAACATTGTACCAAAAACATGTAAAAAACAATGTAATGAGGATCCCGGGGTGTGATGTGATGGGGCAGATCAGAAGCGTGTAAGTGATTGTTGTAAAAGGCTGAGCCAACATAATGCTCCGTCTATTAAATAATTAGGACATTGCCAGCGGGCAGGGAGTGGGCATGTAAGGGGCAGGTGCCACACAGGGATAACTCCTTGGCAGAACGCCACTTATTAGGGATAATTGTAAAGTACAGAAGCCAAAACAAATAAGACTGGATAATATCTGTGTACAATCCTAATATATATATATAATGTACCGGCCGCTGGAGTCACATATTATATCTATATCTATCTATCTATCTATCTATCTATCTATCTATCTATCTATCTATCTATCTATCTATCTATCTATCTATCTATCTATCTATCTATCTATCTATCTATCTATCTATCTCATATCTATCTATCTATCTATCTATCTATCTATCTATCTATCTATCTATCTATCTATCTATCTATCTATCTATCTATCTATCTATCTATCTATCTATCTGTCTGTCTATCTATCTATCTATCTATCTATCTATCTATCTATCTATCTATCTATCTATCTATCTATCTATTCATCTATCTATCTATCAATTCAATTCAAAGAAGCTTTATTGGCAGGACCAAATACATATTAGCATTGCCAAAGCAAGTAAGAAGTAAGGGAATGAGGGATAGGGACTGAGGGATAGGGACACATCTAGGGTCGGGGTTATACAAGTCCATGGCATATCATGTCTCTCTCAGTCTATGGCATGCAGTGACATATTGTGCCGCTTTGCCCACTGTGGTTTCCTCTTCACCCAGCAGGATGTAGAGTTTCTCTTCCTCTTCCATGGAGCTGAAGTCCGGTAAGAGATCAGAGAGTCTCCTGAAGTGAGTGTCCCTCACTGCTGAGTATTTGAACCAGTGCAGCAGGAAGTGGGCCTCATCCTCCACGGCCTCCTGGTGGCACTGTTGGCACAGTCGGCTCTCCCTGGGCTTGTACGTCTGTCTGTGGCGATCGGATTCGATGAGCAGGTTGTGGGCGCTCAGTCTGTAGCGGCTCAGGATCTGTCTGTCTCTGGGGTTTGGCAGTTTCTCCAGATATGGCGCCAGTTTATATTCTCGCTGTAGACTCCGGTATATTGTCAGTTTCTGGGATGTATTTATGTCGTTCCTCCAGTCACTGATATACTCCTCTTGGCCTTTGTTTATTGTCTCCTTGATTTCGGCTTTTGTGAGGCCGCGCTGAGTGACATTTTCTTCAGGCCGGGTCAGGGTGAGATGTTCTGGGGGGCCTGGTTTACCTGCGACCCCTTGGTGTAGCAAGGCTTTATGGTGATAGGAACTTTGCCTGCTGCTGTGTAGATGGGCCCAGAATGATAGCGCCCTCTTCTGGATTGTGAGGTGTAGTGGGAATCTGCCCAGTTCTGCCCGACAGGCACTATTTGTGGTGCTCCGATGGACTTGGAGAAGGTGTTTACAGAATTCTAGGTGGAAAATTTCTGTTGGGCTGGAATCCCACCTTGACCAGTTTGGGTATGTGTCCGGACCCCAGACTTCACTGGCATACAGGAGGATTGGGGAGATGATGGAGTCAAAGATTTTCAGCCAGACCGTTACTGGTGGTTTGAGGTGATAGAGTTTTCTTCTGATGGCATAGAAGGTTTTGCACGCCTTGTCTTTCAGAATCTCGATGGCTTGTTTAAAGCTTCCTGATTGGTTGATTTCTAGGCCCAGGTAGGTATACCTGTCTGTCGCTGTGAGTGTGGCGTTATTTAGTGTGAAGGTCGGGTTCCTGGGGGACTTTGAGTTTCTCTTCTGGAACACCATGATGTTGGTTTTCTTTGCATTGATGGGTAGTGCCCACGTGGAGCTGAATTTTTCAAGGATTTGCAGGTTGTCTTGGAGACCTTTCTCGGTTGGCGATAGCAACAGAAGGTCATCTGCATACAACAGAAATGTCACCTGGGTGTCATGGAGGGTGAGACCTGGTGCTGAGGAGGATTCCAGAGCTGTGGCCAGTTCATTGATGTAGATGTTGGAGAGCGTTGGGCTGAGGCTGCAGCCCTGTCTGACTCCTCGGCTCTGCTGGAAATCAGCCGTTCTTCTCCCATTCACCTTCACGCTGCATCTGTTCTCTGTGTAGGAGCTTCTGATGACGTCATAGGTTTTACCTCCTATTCCGCTCTCCAGCAGTTTCAGGAATAGGCCCGGGTGCCACACTGAGTCGAAGGCCTTCTTAAAGTCCACAAAACAGGCGTAAATCTTCCCATGCTTTGTATTGTGGACGTGGCCCTTGATGAGGCTGCGCAGGGTGTAGATGTGGTCAGTGGTGCGGTGGTTTGGCATGAACCCAGCTTGGCTTTGGTGGAGGACATTGTGCTGGGTGAGGAAGCTGAGGATTCTCTTATTCAGGATGGTGTTGAACAGTTTCCCCAGGTTGCTGCTGACACATATCACTCGGTAGTTGGCTGGGTCGTACCTGTCCCCACTCTTGTGGATTGGTGTTATAAGGCCTTGGTTCCAGATTTGAGGGAAGTAGCCGGCATTCAGCACCATATTAAATAGTTTTACTATTGCGGCCTGTATTTCTGGCGAGCTGTGTTTTATAATTTCTGGTGAAATTCCGTCTAGGCCGCTGGATTTTTTACACCTTATGTCTGCGGTTCTCTCTGTTACTTCTTGCAGTGTTATTGGTGCGTCCAGGGGGTTTTGAGAATCTTTCAGTGTTTCCTCCATCGCCTTCAATTTTGATATTATTTGTTTTTGTTCTTGGCTTTGTTCTTCTTTCGGGATATCTTTGTAGAGGTCCTTGAAATATTGGAGCCAGATGTTGCCATTTTGAATATGAAGGTTGTTTTTCTTGCAATTTTTGCCCATGTGTTTCCATAATTCCCAGAACGAGTTGTCATGGAGGGCATCTTGGAGTTGGGTAAGTTTGATGGAGATGTGCCTTTGTTTTTTCTTTCGGAGGATGGTCTTGTATTGCCTCTGTATGTTGCTGTAGGCCTCCTTCAGACCGGTGTTGTTTGGGTCTCAGTGTTTCTTATTTGAGGCATTTCTTAGGGTTTTCCGTACTTCTTTGCACTCACGGTCAAACCAACCGTTAGGATGTATTTCTTGTGGCCTCTTGTAGTCACATCTTTTCAGGTCGGACTTCTCTGCCATGGTATAGAATATATTATTGAGGTAATTTAAGGCCTGATTTACCCCTCCTGGGCTGGTCTCATACAACTTGTTGTAGAGGTTGTGAAGCATCTCCTGCATTTCTAGTCTGTTGATTGTCTCTTTATATTTTATAGTTGACGTTTTGGACCATTTAAAAGATGGCGGCAGGTTGAAGAGGCCGGTTTGATGTGGTTTTTGTGAAGATGGTTTGTTTGTGGATTTGATGTATAGAAGTAATTGGTTGTGATCTGACAGGTGCGTTTGTGGAGTGACTATGAGTGCGCCAATGTTGGCAGGGTCCATGTCCGTGATGGCATAGTCTACTACAATGCTGCCTACATGGAAGTTTAGTGTATACCTTCCTAAAGAGTCTCCCTTGGTGCGGCCATTCAGTATGTGGAGACCTAAGCTTCGACATAGATTCAGTAGTTTTTTCCCGCTTTTGTTGACGGTGCTGTCATAGCTGTTTTTCTCTTTCTGTAGGGAGTTATGACAGTCGGCCTCTGCTCCAAAGATCAAGATGTTTCCATCATTGGTCAGGTAGTCTTTATCTCTCCCCGTTCTTGCATTGAGGAGTCCGTAGATGAGAATGCTGCCCAGGGTCTGGAAATGGGCGGCTTCCCTTTGTATAATCTCAAAGCTGTCTGGGTTGGAGTACGGGGACTCTGGCGGTGCGATGTACGTTGCGCAGAGGTATATGTCAGACTGAGAGGTGAGGATGGAGCTGCCTATTCTTATCCAGATGTGGCTGTCTCCTCGCTTCACGGCTTTGATCTGCTCATGGAGCTCCTCTTTGTACCAGACTAATATTCCTCCTGAACACCGGCCCTGCTTGATGTTTTTATTTTTCAGGGCGGGGACAGAGATTTCCCTGTATCCAGTGGGCACCAGGGACTCATTCTCTGTCCTAGTCCATGTTTCCAGGAGGATTTGTATATCAATATTTTTCAGTCTTTGGTTGAAGTCTGGGATCGTTAGTTTTGCATCCAAAGGCTGAGGCGTTGAGGCCTTGAATATTCCAGCTGCTAATTATAAAGGACGTCATTGTGTGTCCATATACCTTGTAATGAGCGGCACTGTGTAGGACGGGCTGGAGATGTGACTGCTGGATGTGTTGTAGATGTTCTCGTGTTGTACAGTCACATTAGTTTTCTACATAGAGTGCTGAGCAGGGTCTTTATCTCCTCCATGTCTCTGCTCTGCGTGTCTCTGTGTGAGGCAGGGGGTTTCCTCCATGTCTCTGCTCTGCGTGTCTCTGTGTGAGGCAGGGGGTTACCTCCATGTCTCTGCTCTGCGTGTCTCTGTGTGAGGCAGGGGGTTTCCTCCATGTCTCTCCCCTGCATGTCTCTGTGTGAAGCAGGGGGTTTCCTCCATGGCTTTTGCCTCTGTTGGTCTGACCTTGGGTAAAGGGGTTTTTCTCCTGGGTGTAGTGAGGTGTGTGGGGTTTGAGGTCTTATCATTGTTAGTGATGTCTATCTATCTATCTATCTATCTATCTATCTATCTATCTATCTATCTATCTATCTATCTATCTATCTATCTATCTATCTATCTATCTATCTATCTATCTATCTATCTATCTATCTATCTATCTACAGTGGAGGAAATAAGTATTTGATCCCTTGCTGATTTTGTACGTTTGCCCACTGTCAAAGTCATGAACAGTCTAGAATTTTTAGGCTAGGTTAATTTTACCAGTGAGAGATAGATTATATAAAAAAAAATAAAGAAAATCACATAGTCAAAATTATATATATTTATTTGCATTGTGCACAGAGAAATAAGTATTTGATCCCCTACCAACCATTAAGAGTTCAGCCTCCTCCAGATCAGTTACACGCTCCAAACCAACTTGGTGCCTGCATTATAGACAGCTCTTACATGGTCACCTGTATAAAAGACTCCTGTCCACAGACTCAATGAATCAGTCTGACTCTAACCTCTACAACATGGGCAAGATCAAAGAGCTTTCTAAGGATGTCAGGGACAAGATCATAGACCTGCACAAGGCTGGAATGGGCTACAAAACCATAAGTAAGACGCTGGGTGAGAAGGAGACAACTGTTGGTGCAATAGTAAGAAAATGTAAGACATACAAAATCTGATCTGGGGCTCCATGCAAAATCTCACCTCGTGGGGTATCCTTGATCCTGAGGAAGGTGAGAGCTCAGCCGAAAACTACACGGGGGGAACTTGTTAATGATCTCAAGGCAGCTGGGACCACAGTCACCAAGAAAACCATTGGTAACACATTACGCCGTAATTGATTAAAATCCTGCAGTGCCCGAAAGGTCCCCCTGCTCAAGAAGGCACATGTACAGGCCCGTCTGAAGTTTGCAAATGAACATCTGGATGATTCTGAGAGTGATTGGGAGAAGGTGCTGTGGTCAGATGAGACTAAAATTGAGCTCTTTGGCATTAACTCAACTCGCCGTGTTTGGAGGAAGAGAAATGCTGCCTATGACCCAAAGAACACCGTCCCCACTGTCAAGCAAGGAGGTGGAAAAATTATGTTTTGGGGGTGTTTCTCTGCTAAGGGCACAGGACTACTTCACCGCATCAATGGGAGAATGGATGGAGCCATGTACCGTCAAATCCTGAGTGACAACCTCCTTCCCTCCACCAGGACATTAAAAATGGCTCGTGGCTGGGTCTTCCAGCACGACAATGACCCGAAACATACAGCCAAGGCAACAAAGGAGTGGCTCAAAAAGAAGCACATTAAGGTCATGGAGTGGCCTAGCCAGTCTCCAGACCTTAATCCCATCGAAAACTTATGGAGGGAGCTGAAGATCCGAGTTGCCAAGCGACAGCCTCGAAATCTTAATGATTTACAGATGATCTGCAAAGAGGAGTGGGCCAAAATTCCATCTAACATGTGTGCAAACCTCACCATCAACTACTAAAAACGTCTGACTGCTGTGCTTGCCAAAAAGGGTTTTGCCACCAAGTATTAAGTCTTGTTTGCCAAAGGCATCAAATACTTATTTCTCTGTGCACAATGCAAATAAATATATATCATTTTAACAATGTAAAGTATAGAAAAAAAGGGGACCGATGCAAGGCGCTGCTAATATCAATAAGGATGTTTATTAACGATGGGAAAATGGTAGGCTACGCGTTTCGACGCAGGAATTGCATCTTCATCAGGCCATGAACCTACGTTCACCGGCCCTTGGACCTTGGCAGCAGCTACAGATCGCATTTGGCTGGACACACCTTGGGTGTGTCTCCTGACTTCGCATCTCTATAGCAGTGTGCTCCCTGGAGATCGTTCCACACCCTCCAACAGTGTTATGCCTGGTCAGCATAACCCAACTAGGTGAGTGCAAATCACCCTAGCATCTATTGTTGTTTTTTGACCTCCGGATAATTGCACTATGTGGCGCCGTGTGTTTTTTCTTCTTTTCTAGTATTTTAACAATGTGATTTTCTTTTTTGTTTTTATATAATCTATCTCTCACTGGTAAAATTAACCTAGCCTAAAAATTCTAGACTGTTCATGTCTTTGACAGTGGGCAAACTTACAAAATAAGCAAGGGATCAAATACTTATTTCCTTCATTGTATCTATCCATCCATCCATCCATCCATCCATCTAGTGGCGTAACTACCGCTGTAGCAGCCGTAGCAGCTGCTACAGGGCCCGTGGCATGAGGGGGCCCGTGTCGCCCGCCGGCACGGGCCCCCACCATTGCCGCAGCCTCCGCTAGCAGCCGCTATGGCTGCTACAGCGGGACGCCACTGAATACTACGGCAGAGCAGGGAGGTATCTCCCCGCTCTGCCATTAACAAAATACATGTATCCCCTATCCACAGGATAGGGGATACATGTGTGATCGCTGGCACTGATAGGGAGAACGGGGGACTGAAAGTTCCCTGAAGTTCTCTATCACAAACCTCGGACTTCCGGGTTCTGTGTCGGCAGCTCCGTGGAAATGAATGGAGCGCCGGTCGCGCTTGTGCGCATGCGTGACCAGCGCTCCTTTCATTTTTATTGAGCTGCCGACACAGACACCGTAAGTCAGAGGTTAGTCATGGAGAACTTGGGGGGACTTTCAGTCCCCCGTTCTCCCTATCAATGCCAGCGATCGCACATGTATCCCCTATCCTGTGGATATGGGATGCATGTTATTTGTAGGACACAACAACACTGTAGGACACATTTTTTGTGGGGGGGTTGAGGACGCTGTATGGCGTTCCCTGCAGGGGGGGGGGCACTGTATGGCGTTTCCTGCAGGGGGGGTGGCGCTGTATGGCTTTCCCTGCAGGGGGGGTGCTGTATGGCGTTCCTTGCAGGAGGGGCTGTATGGCGTTCTCTACAGTGGGGGCTGTATGGTGTCCTCTACAGTGGGGGCTGTATGGCGTTAGCGCCATACAGCCCCCTCTGTAGAGAACGCCACACACTCCCCCTGTAGATAACGCCACACAGTCCCCCCTGTAGATAACGCCACACAGTCCCCCTGTAGATAACGCCACACAGATAACGCCACACAGTCCCCCTGTAGATAACGTCACACAGACCCCCCTGTAGATAACGCCATACAGCCCTCTCCCTGTAGATAACGCCACACATCCCCCTGTACATAACGCCACACAGTCCCCCCTGTAGATAACGCCATACAGTCCCCCCTGTAGATAACGCCATAGAGTCCCTCCTGTAGATAACGCCATAGAGTCCCTCCTGTAGATAACGACACACAGTCCCCCCTGTAGATAACGCCACAGTTCCCCCTGTAGATAACGCCACACAGTCCCCCCTGTAGATAACGCCATACAGTCCCCCCTGTAGATAACGCCACACAGTCCAACCTGTAGATAACGCCACACAGTCCCCCCTGTAGATAACCCCACACAGTCCCCCCTGTAGATAACGCCACACAGCCCCCCCTGTAGATAACGCCACAGTCCCCCCTGTAGATAACACCACACAGTCCCCCCTGTAGATAACGCCACACAGTCCCCCCTGTAGATAACTCCACACAGTCCCCCCTGTAGAAAACGCCATACAGTCCCCCCTGTAGATAACGCCATACAGTCCCCACTGTAGATATCTACAAAGGGGGCTGTATGGCGTTATCTACAGGGGGGGCTGTATGGCGTTATCTACAGGGGGTCTGTATGGCGTTATCTACAGGGGGGGCTGTAAAAAAGGCACTATCTACAAGGCGGGGGGTTGTGTGACTCCCAGGGGAGGGGGGGCCCCAGTCAAAAGTTTGCTATGGGGCCCAGTCTTTCCTAGTTACGCCCCTGTATCTAACTATCTATCTATCTATCTTATATCTCATATCTATCTATCTATCTATCTATCTATCTATCTATCTATCTATCTATCTATCTATCTATCTATCTATCTATCTATCTATCTATCTATCTAGCAGATATAAAAAAATGGCGACAGCACCCTGCAACACTAATGCCACCTAAACCACTAAATATAAATAGATATGCACTAAAGCTAAATCTACCTACAAATAGGGAGGTTCTTAGTGCACATTTTGATCAAAAAGTGTTAGCCCACCTGCCACGACAAGGCGACCTCTGTAAGGTGGGAACCTACGCTGCACATACACCCAGAACTGGGACTAAGCCTACATATATACCTGGGGATGGTAGGATCCAGCATTGAACTGATTAAAATCACCCAGGGCAGAGTGGGAGGAGTGCAAGAACAACAAGTGGAGGCAGTCACTAACCCCACATATATGGATACCATAAACACAACAAAAATTGAACAGCACATCCAACTAAATGATACAAAATACGCAGGTGCAAGAACACCTATGACTGCAGATATACAGCAGATATAAAAAAATGGCGACAGCACCCTGCAACACTAATGCCACCTAAACCCCTAAATATAAATAGATATGCACTAAAGCTAAATCTACCTACAAATAGGGAGGTTCTTAGTGCACATTTTGATCAAAAAGTGTTAGCCCACCTGCCACGACAAGGCGACCTCTGTAAGGTGGGAACCTACGCTGCACATACACCCAGAACTGGGACTAAGCCTACACATATACCTGGGGATGGTAGGATCCAGCATTGAACTGATTAAAATCACCCAGGGCAGAGTGGGAGGAGTGCAAGAACAACAAGTCTATCTATCTATCTATCTATCTATCTATCTATCTATCTATCTATCTATCTATCTATCTATCTATCTATCTATCTATCTATCTATCTATCTATCTATCTATCTATCTATCTATCTATCTATCTATCTCATATCTATCTATCTATCTATCTATCTATCTATCTATCTATCTATCTATCTATCTATCTATCTATCTATCTATCTATCTATCTATCTCTTTTCCCATTACATACTTTTATGGCTTATTGATTCGATTTATCACCAAAAAAATTGCCGCTCCAGTGTTGCTCCAGGCATTGGGAACCCAAACAAAACCTGTTTCCTTATCGCTCATTAACTCCCATCAACAAGATTGTTGGAGGTCCGGGTGGTCAGACCCCGCTGAGCAGTTTTATTTTATATCCTGTATAATCAATATGGTCTGTCATGGGAAAAATATCCTTGAAATGTCCCTGGAGGACCCATGACAATTTGATAATCCAAAACCAAAACCATGAAAAATCCAGTAATCTAGATTTTATAGGTGTTGAGAATATCAAAAAAGAAATAAAAATACCTCTGGCTGCCCAAACACATACAATGGCTGTCGGTCGATACCCCCATACACATTAGATAGTCGTCAGACTTTTTTATGTTATGTGTTTGGGAACCTTTAGGACATGTTCACACAGCTTTTTTTTTTGAGCATTACTTCCCATCCCAAGTAATGAAATCATAAATCTGATTCTCGGCATAGAAGTAATGACGGATAATATAGATGATATCAGTGGTGAGTAATGGAAGGCGAATTACCAATAAATCGTATTTTTGGAATTCATCTCTAACATGTATATTTTGAGTCTACATCAAATATGTAATCGGAGGTTCACTATATGGACAAAAATTGGGACCCAGCTCTTAATCATTGAATTCCGGTGTTTCCTTCAGTCCCTCAGGTGTATAAATCCAGAACCCGCCGTGCAGTCGCCATTACAGACATCTGTGATAGAATGGGTCATTGTAAAGACATCACTGAATCCCAGCGCGGTCCTGTAATAGGACGTCATCGATGTAACAAGTCAGTACGTGATATTTCTTCCCTCCTAGATATTCCACCATCAGCTGAGAGTGATATTATTGTAAAGTGGAAGCTTCTAGGAACCACAGCAACACAACCACGAAGTGCAGACCACGTAAAGTTACAGAGCCGGGCGCCGAGTGTTGAGGCGTATAGTGTATAAAAGTCGCCAACGCTCTGCTGACTCAATAACTGCAGAGTACGAAACCTCCTCTGGCATTAATATCTGCACAAGCACTGCGCCCCAGGAGCTTCATGGCACGGGGTCCGAGCAGCTACAAAGTCTAAAGTGTTTTACTTTATTTTAGCTTCTAAGTGAAATTCGCGGGAAAATCTGCAGCGGCTAATGCACACTGTTTTGGGTAGCAAATTCGCACCAGGATTTTCTGGATATGCGACGGGTGTGGATTTAGTCTAACACAGTCTATCAGTGTTGTCTGAAGTGTTCCCTTAAAGGGGCTGTCCAAGATTAGAAAAAGGGTCTGGATTTTTTCCAGATACGGCGCCCCTCTTGTCTAATGGTTTTATCCGGTAATACGTTCTTTTGGATGGGAATAAGCTGTAATACCAGACACAGCCCAGAAACAGCGCCACTTTTGTTCATGGTCTGTATCTAGTATTACACTTCAGTTCCATTTACTTTAATGGGAATGGGCTGTAATACCATATACCGCTTCTGGACAGGAGTTATAGGTTTAGGTTATAGTTCTGTGATAAGGAGAAAGATCTCCAAGTTATACAAGTGTATGCTGGATTTTTATGTTTGTAAAGAGTAAAACGCTAACATCTATATGTATAGTAGATGGGGATTACAGTTGTAATGGCCGCCGCTCCCACTGTTCCCCGTCGTCATATACTGACCTCTCCATGGCATCCTCTAGCTCTTGGTGGAGACCACGTTCCTGCCTCACTCTTTTCTAATTGCGGCATCCCATGCTGCTCTCTCCTTCTGTGTTTCATACACTACCTACTGCGTGCGCTTGCTGACTCCGCCGGTCTTTAGGGCCAGCGTGCACCTACTACTTAATTCTCCCAGGGTATAAAAGGAACCTCCCCCTGTCCACCATTGCTTGAGCAATTTGGATCCTCCTAGCTTGCTAGTGATATCTGATCAATTATTTGTTTTTCCTGTGTCTGACCTCAGCTTTTACCTTGACTCTCCTTGCCTGCTGCCTGTCCTGACCTTCCTAGTGACCCGTGGCGTACCTCTGCCGCCTGCCCTGACCTTTGGCTTTACCAACCGTGCTCGTCTGCCGGTCTATGCTATACCTAACCCGGCATTCGTCTGCTGTTCCTTTACCATAACGACGGCCATCGCTAAGGGTGACTTCTCTGGGATGTAGTGAATACCTGGGGTTCCCTTAGATTCCGCTATCTGGTTTAGCCCCATGTGACCCTTGATGACACAGTGGGTTCCCACCATCCTCTGTAGGCCCTATGACAGTCTCTCTATCCACAGGCCCCGTTACAACATTCAATAGATAAATGTTACAGATACATTATGAATTGGTTATTGTACTACTTTACTGTTACACTAGGCTCTATTGCCACATGCAGGGTCATTTTAACAACTTTGTGGGACCCGTGGCAAAGATTTAAAAGGCAAATCGGCCCACACCCAGAAGATGTTCATACCACCCCTGTTATCCCACAAAACAGCTCTCAAGGGTTTATGCAATTGTGACCCAAAATAGGCGTTTATGGGAGGGTCTGTGGGTGTTCCTGGGTGGATCGAGGTAGGGCTTAAAATTTCCCTGGAATGGTGATTCAAATTTTAGGAGATCTCCACCCAGGACAACAGGCTCAAAAGCTCCATGTAGTTCCTCAGACACCGGCATAGACCGCCCCCCAGAGTGCCTGCCACTGATCGCCCACCAGAGTGCTTGTTACAGATCCTTACCCAAGCGGCTCCCTTCAGATAAGTGTATACCGCAATCAGACAGTAGATACAGCGGTCAGATAACATCACATAGCCCCAACATACATATTACACACACTGCCCAGGTGAATAGTGCCATACAGCAGAGGCGTAGCTAGGTTCTCAAGCACCCGGGGCAAAGATTCAGTTTGGCGCCCCCCCCCCTCAACCTCTTTCCCGATATCTCCTTCCCCCTCGCCGTGTTTGTTTTCTCTACCAATCAACGAGTCATTTCTTTTTATGTAACGCGAGCATAAAATTATTTGTACATTTCACAAGCAATATGGTTCTATACACAACACCAGAACCAAGCTCAGTACATATATACAACACCAGCACAAATACAGCTCAATTCAGTGCAACCCCTGCCGTACAGGTGTGTACGGCGTAAAACTACAGCTCCCAGCATGGCCAGAACAATGGTGAGGATATGCTGGGAGATGCTGTTTCACAAAAAATAAATCCTATCATAATCACACCACCATCATCTCGCTGCAGATCATACAGTGACTACAGTGCTGATTAGAGGCAGAGTGAACATTTACATTAGGTGACTCACCGGTGACGTCTCAGATTCTAGTTCTTTTTCTCCATCCGGTCCAGACCTCTATGATGACTTCTCCCGGTCACAGCCCATTTCTGCAGTTTGCCGCTCACATGTCTTCAGCTTCTCACTTTTCCAACATTTCTGCACCTATAAATAAATATAAAGTTATCATTATACCACACACTACACCCCTAAATATAATAGCGCCAAACACTGCACCTCTAATTATAATAGCACCATAAACCGTGTCCCACACACACACTGTGCCCCCTGTAGATAGTGCCTGCCATAGAGCCCCCTGTAGATAGTGCCTGCCATAGAGCCCCCTGTAGATAGTGCCTGCCATAGAGCCCCCTGTAGATAGTGCCCCCATATAGACCACCCCTGTATATAGTGTCCCACAAATAACTCCCCCTATAGTGCTCTACAGATAGCCCACCCCTGTATATAGCCCCCTGTAGATATAGCCCACCCCTGTATATAGAGCTCTACAGATAGCCCAACCATGTATGTAGCCCCCCTGTAGATATAGCCCACCCCTGTATATAGTGCTCCGCATATAGTCCCCCCCTGTATATAGTGTTTCACAGATAGCCCACCCCTGTATATAGCCCCCCCCTTGTACATATAGTCCACCCCTGTATATAGTGCTCCACTAGATAGTCCACCCCTGTATATAGTGCTCCACAGATAGCCCACCCCTGTATATACTATATACAAGGGTGGGCTATCTGTGGAGCACTATATACAGTGGTTGACTATATGTACAAGGGGGCTATATACAGGGGTGGGCTTTCTGTGGAGCACTATTGGGGGAGCTATTTGTGGGATACTATATACAGGGGTGGGCTATATCTACAGGGGGACTATATACAGGGGTGGGCTATATCTACAGGGGGACCATATCTACAGGGAGACCATATCTACAGGGGGACCATATCTACAGGGCTGGGCTATACACAGGGCTGGGATATACACAGGGGGGCTATATCTACAGGGGTGGGCTATACACAGGGGAGCTATATCTACAGAGGGGGGCTATATACAGGGGTGGGCTATACACAGGGGGGCTATATCTACAGGGGTGGGCTATACACAGGGGGGCTATATACAGGGGTGGGCTATATACAGGGGTGGGCTATATACAGGGGGAATATATCTACAGGGCTGGGCTATATCTACAGGGCTGGGCTATATCTACAGGGGGGCTATATACTGGGCTGGGCTATCTATGGAGCACCATATACAGGGGTGGGCTATATCTACAGGGGGCTATATACTATATAGCCCACCCCTGTATATGGTGCTCTATAGACAGCCCACTCCAGTATATAGCCCCCCTGTAGATATAGTCCCCCTGTATATAGCCCAGACCTGTAGATATAGTCCCCCTGTATATAGCCCACCCCCTGTAGATATAGTCCCCCTGTATATAGCCCAGCCCTGTAGATATAGTCCCCCTGTATATAGCCCAGCCCTGTAGATATAGTCCCCCTGTATATAGCCCAGCCCTGTAGATATTGTCCCCCTGTATATAGCCCAGCCCTGTAGATATAGTACCCCTGTAGATAGACACCCCCCGTAGATAAAGTCCCCTGTGTAGACAAAGTCCCCCCCCCCCACAGATACAGCCACACTTCTATTACAATTAAAAAAAAAAAAAAAACATTTCAAACTCACCTTATTCCCGCTCCCACGCCGTCCGGCAGCCATGGAGATCTGCTCTCTCCTGCACAGGTCTCCAGGGGGTTGAACGCAGCGTTTATGAAAGGCGCTGATTGGCTGGGCAGGATGACTTTCCCTGTCAGTCAGTCAGCGCCTTTCATCGACGGAAGCGTCACTGGTACAAAAGGACACCAGTTTTCCACCCGTATTTATGGGCACGTTTTCGCTTCAAAATTGCACTAATCGGCAGCCCCTTCTCTCTAGCAGTGCAGGGTAGAGAGAAGGGGCAGCCCTTTCCATAGTAAAAGTAAAAGAAATTCATACTTACCCGGCCGTTGTCTTGGTGACACGTCCCTCTTTCGACATGCAGCCCGACCTCCCTGGATGACGCGGCAGACCATGTGACCGCTGCAGCCTGTAATTGGCTTGTGATTGGCTGCAGCGGTCACATGAGCTGAATCGTCATCCCGGGAGGCCGGACTGCAGGAAGAAGCAGGGAGTTCTGGGTAAGTATGACCGTCTATTTTTTTTACAGGTTGATCTATATTGGGATCGGAAGTCACTGTCCAGGGTGCTGAAACAGTTACTGCCGAATGTTTAACTCTTTCAGCACTCTGGACAGTGACTATCCCCTGACGTCACCTGACGTCACACGTAATTACGGAAGCCCCATAGACTTCTATGGGCCTGCCCGTGCCGTTATTACGGCCTGAAATAGGACATGTTCTATATTTTTCAATGGCCCGGGCACCTTCCCGTACGCATACCCGTGGCCAATAGAAGTCTATGGGCCCGTAATTATGGGCCGTAATTACGGGCCATAATTGAAGGCTTTTTTATGTTCGTGGGCCTATGGGAAAATATTGAAATTCAACATCAGGAAGAATGGCAGCCAGTAGAACCAAGTGACTATGGGGATTCCAGGAGAGCTAGAAGCTCCATACATATAAATAACATATCTATATATAGCAGGTGGGTATTACCCCTAGGTAGTCACTCAGGTTATTTTTCAGATCACAACTGGATATCTGCTTTTACCATATTGATCTAGAATGAGATGCGGTGAAACCAAACCTTTTTCTATTGATTACATGAATCCTTACATATGATAAAGGGCTTTTCAGACCTTCATATTACAGCTCCATGTGGGGTCAGACGCCGATCAGCCAGAACATTAAAACCACCTGCCGAATATTGTGTAATTCCTCTCATACTGCCAAAGCATGTCATGCATGGACACCAAAAATACATCTGAAGGCGTCCTGTAGTATCTGGCAGCAAGACGTAAGATACACTATATGGACAAAAGTATTGGGACACACCTCTTATTAATTAAATTCAAATCGGTCCCATTGCTACAAGTGTATAAAATCCAGCACTCGCCATGGAGTCGTCTTTACAGACATTTGTGATAGAACGGGTCGTTGTAAAGAGATCACTGAATCCCAGCGCGGTCCCGCAATAGGACGTCAGCGATGTAACAAGTCAGTTCATGAAATTTCATCCGTCCAAGTTATTCCACCATCACCTGTGAGTGATATTATTGTAAAGTGGAAGCTTATAGGAACCACAGCAAATCAGCCACGAAGTGGGGACCACGTAATGTTACAGAGCCGAGGGCTGAGGCACATAGTGCATGAAAGTCACCAACGCTCTGCTGACTCAATAACTGCAGAGCTCCAAACCTCCTCTGGCATTAATATCCACACAAAAACTGCCCCGGGAGCTTCATGGCACGGGGGCCGAGCAGCTGCATGCCAGTCTTACATCACCAAGCACAACACCAAGCGTCAGATGGAGTGGTGTAAAGCCGCCGCCACTGGACTCTGGAGAAGAGGAAACCTGTTCTGTGGAGTGATGGATCACGATTCTCTATCTGGAGTCTGATGGACGAGTCTGGGTTTGGTTAATGCCAGGAGAACGTTACCCGCCTGACCGCATTGTGCCAGCTGTAATGTTTGGTGGAGGAGGATAATGATATAGGGTTGTTTTTCAGGTGTCGGCCTCTTCGTTCCTGTGAAACGAAATCTTAATCCTTCAGCACACAAGACATTTATGACAATTGTAGCTTCCAACTTTGTTGGAAAAGATTATTAAAGAGAAGGCTTAAGGCCCCAGGCATTTTGCATCTACAGGCTCCTATGTCCCATACAAATTTACTTCTTTTTTTTCTGCAGAGTTTACTAAAGGAACCTTCTATAGACTGTAACCCTGGGTGGTCCGCTAATTTATTGCAGACCCAAATCAGGCCACTTTAAAAGCCCCTTTAAATTGTACCTCTAGTTATACTGACTCATGTACTGACTGTAGGTGACCGTGGGTAGTTTAAGCAGCTGGATATCCAGGGGATACATTTACAAAGGGGGCTGTTTTGTTGAATTACCCTTAAAGGGGTTGTCCACTACCAGACAGATTATCCAATGGATAGGTCATCAGTATATGATCTGTGGGGGTCTGACACCCAGACCCCGCACCGATCAGCTGCTACGGCTGCCTGCGGGCACCGGACGTCCATGCCGGAAGCAGATGGCTCCGGTCACGAAATAGCGGCAGATTCAAGTGAATAGGAGCAGAGCTGCAGCTCGGCCACTATGCAATGTATGGAGCCAACTGCTTCCAGCCCCATACATTGCATACTGTGCAATGACATCTGATGCCTGCATGCAGCCGGAGCAGCTGATCGGTCTGGGGCCCGGGTGTCAGACCCCCACAGATCATATACTGATGACCGGTAGTGGACAACCCCTTTAATGTGATTAAATTCTAGCTGCCTAAAGTCACCACTAGAGGGAGCATATTTTGCACTTATTTATTTGGAGGTGTATACATTTGTATATGGTAAGACCCTAGTGGTGGCTGAAGAATTGCATTATTGACCTCTAGAACTATATGTATGGAGCTCTGTATCAAAAAAAACAAAGCTGCATCCTCTATAAAAATATTTTATTTAATAATTCTTTATAGAAGTTTGATGCCCTAAAAATTAAATGTTTAAAGCTAAAACTAGAACTAATAAATATTAGGATTATAATAAATATGCGGATATTTTGAGTTTAAAGGCTATGTACACCTTTACCACTATTTTTTGTACTGTCCCAAAGCATCTAAAATGTAAAATTAAGCAACTTTGCAAATAGTCCTGATTAAGAATGTCGTTTTATGTCAGGCCTGTGTCTCCATGGTAACAGACTACAAGTAAACACTATGTAGTCTGATCTTGCAGCTATGCTATCTAACATCTGTCCCCAACCTATTGCTAACCTACCACAGGTAACTTTTTTTTATTCATTACGGGGGAAAAAAGGGCAAGCTGTCTCTATAGGACCACCTATAGGTACCTTCCCAGAGCTGCTTTAAAGGAATCTCACTCAATTGTGCTGTCTACAATAGGGTGACTCTAGTTTGGCTATTAACCCAAATCTTGTTTCAAGTCTCTAGAAACTTTCGGGCATTAGGTTACAGAATAGTCACCTATAGGTGGCACTAGACAGACAGTTTTCCTCCTTCTGGAGTACCGGTATTTTGTATACATTTTCCCAGGTAACATTGCCTTTAAGACTCCCTGCCAGCAAGTAGAATCAGTACTTTCCAAGAGAAAAAAAAGGAGAAGACTCAAAGTTATGTTTATAAATTGTAATTTATTTCCTACCATTATTACCCTATAATTACTAATATAATATTACTAGGATTATATTACTGCTATCATTATTACCCTAACACTATGAGATCCCTATTCCTAAAGCTGTTGATCCAGAAGAAGGCGAAAACCCTGGACACATTCGGCCAATTTATGCCACAAGGGGAAAATTCCTTCTTGATCCCGGTAAAAGGCGATCAGTTCGAGAACCCTGGATCAAACTCGCTGCTAAATATTATAGTTTACTTTATTTTATAGTTAATTTACCTAAATATGTTATTATTATATTAATTTGTTATTATTAGATTATTATTATTATTATTATTATTATTATTGTGATATTTCTATTGCACATTTTTAATAAGACTATACTATAATTATTTTTTTAATGAGTTTATTCTATTTTTTATATTATCTTATTACTACTATATAACTACTAATATTACTAACATTTTTATTGTTATTTTCTTATTTATATTTATTTTATCCCTATTCCTAAAGCTGTTGATCCAGAAGAAGGCGAAAAACCCTGGACAATTTGAGCCAATTCATGTCACAGGGGGAAAATTCCTTCTTGACCCCGGGAAAAGGCGATCAGTCCGAGAACCCTGGATCAAAGCTGCTAATTCCTATTACAGTTTACTAATTATTATAGGTAATTAACCTAAATTATAATGAAATTACATTTAATTCTTATATTGTTAGTATTACTTTGGTGTTGTTAATAATAATATAATGATACTACTATTGCTATCACTAATATCTAAGTCCCTATTCCTAAAGCTGTTGATCCAGAAGAAGGCGAAATCCCTGGGCACATTCAGCCAATTCGTGTCACAGGGGGAAAATTCCTTCTTGACCCCGGGAAAAGGCGATCAGTCCGAGAACCCTGGATCAAAGCTGCTGCTATTATTATATAATTATTTTTGTTATTACTCTCTTATTATTATACTATTTCTAATATTACTGCACTCTTGCTACCAATATTAATATGACTGACCTTTTTAATCTAACAATTATTAATATTATTATTGTCATATTATTAATATTACTGTCGTTGCTGTTGATGTAATAACAGTTAAGATGTTTCCATACAAGTCTTCATCTTCTCATTGGTCTGAGGAGGATGGTCCAGATGATGTTCCTCTTCCCTCTGATGTTCTTCATCATATCACGGAGGAAGGAATGCTGGCGGTTTTTCTTTCTTCTTCCTGTCTGACACTGAATTCTTCTCATCGCCATGCTGACTTCTTCCTTGGTTTCTTCTTGCTCTTTAACCGTTTTCTCTACCTCCTCCTCCTCTTTCTCTTCAACCACACTCTCTTCTTCCTCATCCTCGTTGTCTGATTTCTCATCAACCTCCATGTCTTCCACTTCATTGTCTTCCTCCTCCTTGTCTTCCTCCTCCTTGTCTTCCTCCTCCTTGTCTTCCTCCTCATGGTCTTCGTGCACTTGCTCCTCCTTGCGCTCTTCTGCCTCTCCTTCCTCCTTCTTGACCTCCTCTTCCTTCAGATCCTCACACAGATGGCTTGATGTAGGTTTGGGCTCTTCTTCATCCCACGGCCATGGCAGATATTTCCTCTGAGCTTCGCGGTTCGTTGGCATGAGGCGCTAAGAAGATAAAATATTCAGTCAATTGTCTATTGAAACGTTCCAATAACATTTTTCCATCTATAGAAAGAATATGGACAAATCTGTTATAGAGAGAACATAATAACCAGTATGATCACTGACCTCCATCTTGAAGATTGGGGATGGTAAGAATTTCGTGCAGTAGATGAGGCGCTGTAGATCTCTCTCCTCCGTGGTGCTGGGGTAAGCTGAAGAGAGAAAACAACCAGATAATGGGATCAGTCATAACATAACATAACAAAAATATTCCTTTAATCTGTCATCAATGGGACATGAAAGGTGCTTTATTTTAAAATATTCTGGATTATTGGACGGGCATAGAAAAGTATAGAAATCTTAGTTTCAATCTTCAATTTCCTTACTGGTTCTCTCTCTTCAGTCTTCCACATTATAGTACAGTTTTGTGCTAAATTACCAAATTTTCGGGATTATCAGATACAAAGGAATTTTACTGTATTTTGAGATCATCTATCAATCACTTTCTTGTGGTAAAGTCTAATTATTAAAAAAAACTCACTTATGAAGGGTCCAAGTCCAAAAGCGGATTCCTGCTGCCGATAGATGTCCTAAAGAGAAGAGAATCCAGTAAGTGACCTCTTATCCCTCCTCAGGAATGGACAGTAGGACAAGTAGTCAGTTTTACAAATGAGCAGCCGGTGATTTGTGGAATTGTTACCTGTCCGGGGCTCTTACTCAATAAGCCGCTACTTGTCTGAGTGGACAGCCGGCCACATGGACCTCTCCTGCTGGATCCAAGTCTCCTGCTACATGTCCATCACAGGGAAGGAAAAAACAGGACAATGAAGCCACTGACCTCCAGAGATCTGCTGCCCGCTGCCATCCTGTACCCGTCCTGAACTGTAGAATGCAAATCACAATCTGAAACACAAAAAAGAGATGTATTCCCCGATCTGATAAAGACCCAAAATCCTGCAACTTTCCATACGTATTAATAGTGAATGTCCAAAAATATATATATTTTTTTAAATCTAAAAAGATCCAAAATTCTGAGTTGAATAATTAACTGTTCGGGACGCCAATTGCATACGGTACCTTCAAGTTTGTGGCCTGTGATTGGTGCCTCAGGTCACATGATCTATAACCCATAAGGAATAACAGTGCACAAGTACAGACCATGCAGAGCCATAATCTGGGCAGTGCAGCGCTTGGCGGTCCTATAGCTCCCATAGATCTTGTATGAGGTGTCAGTGTGCGGCTGTATCTCTTCTTACAATCTGTGATACTGTCTGCTGAGCTGTGTATCTAATCCTATCATGTTTGATACTTCCTTCTGAGCCACTGTATCTACTCCTATCATGTGTGATACTGTCTGCTGAGCTGTGTATCTAATCCAATCATGTGTGATACTGTCTGCTGAGCCACTGTATCTAATCCTATCATGTGTGATACTGTCTGCTCAGCCACTGTATCTAATCCTATCATGTGTGATACTGTCTGCTGAGCCACTGTATCTAATCCTATCATGTGTGATACTGTCTGCTGGGCCCTATCTCTAATCCTACCATGTGTGATACTGTCTGCTGAGTCATTGTATCTAATCCTATCATGTGAGATACTGTCTGCTGAGTCATTGTATCTAATCCTATCATGTGTGATACTGTCTGCTGAGTCATTGTATCTAATCCTATCATGTGTGATACTGTCTGCTGAGTCATTGTATCTAATCCTATCATGTGTGATACTGTCTGATTTATCTCTCACAAAGGCGTCAGAGTGTGGAGCAGGATGAAGACCATGACAATGTCCCCGACAGGAGACGAAGACGTGGTCAAGTTCCACCGCGCCGTAGGTTGCAGCAAGAAGGAGCGGACAGAAGCCGGTCCCCATTACG
This sequence comes from Rhinoderma darwinii, assembly GCF_050947455.1. NCBI lineage: Eukaryota > Metazoa > Chordata > Amphibia > Anura > Rhinodermatidae > Rhinoderma > Rhinoderma darwinii. The sequence goes on from NC_134698.1 coordinate 25,887,655, forward strand.
ACCTGAGCCAATAGAACAGTCTGAAACGACAAGTGGCCATCGTATTAATAGTGAGACCGAGCTCAGAATTCCTGGAGAATTCCAGCCTGGGTCTACTCCATCAGCTACTCAGGAGAGATCCGAAAGGCTGGAGGAACCAACACAAGACCCCAGCACCAGTGAGCCGCTACCAAACCTGCAGCCGTCCAGAGAAGGAATCAGATCTCCTCAGCAAACATCTAACAGGCTGGTGGAGCCAACACCAAGCACCAGTCAGCTGCTTCCCAACCAACAGTCGACAACAGAGACCACAGACAGCAGACCTGTGCAGAGAAGACAACGTCGGCGAGGCAGGAGAGGCAGGCAGATTGATAGACTCCCATCTCGAACCTTTACTGAAAACGAAGACATCCAGTCCTGCACTATATGCCTAGAGGACTATGAGATTGGAGAGCAAGTCACCGTTCTGCCATGTTCTCACATATTCCATCTGCCTTGTATTGCACATTGGATCCCGACAAATCCACGCTGTCCCTTGTGCCGCGTCCATGCCTTTCAAAGAAAGAGGAGGAGAGAAGTACCAACAGCTGTGGTACAGAAGAAACACCAGCAGTACAGGTATGATCACTGACATCTATAGTATTTTTGTGAAATCATGGCTGGAGCTTCGGCACCAGTATATTGCTGTGTGATTATCGTCTGGTCTGATTATTTTTTGTTTTGTCTACAGTACCACCTAGTCTTCTTCATCATCTTCACCTTGGACGCCAGAATCTCAATCTGCACAGAGAGCTAATGATAAAAGATCCCTGATGCCGTTTTCCAGAATCCATTTATGTGATACTGGAATTTCCCTTCGGGGATTAATAAAGTTATCTTATCTTATTTTATGCCTGGGACTCCCTTCTATCTTGGATATTTCATATTCCATCTCGGTTGGATTGGCGTTTCGACTACTACTATGTTTTGGCCTAAGACTTACATTACGCCTTAAAACTGGTGAGAATGGTGGCGTTCCCATGTTTACATAGGAGCAATGTAGGCCCCAAGATTACAATATTTAGGGTGATTGATATAAATTGTAAAAATAAAAAGCACAGAAAAGTTACTCTTTTTTTAGGGTATGTTCACAAAAGAAGTGCAAGTCACTTCTTGGGCCGCTTTTGGAGCCGTTTTTCCTAGACAATATTGAAAACAGCTCCAAAAACGGGCGTAAAAAACGCTGAAAACCTTGAAAACAGCTCAGTATTTTCAGATATTTTTGAGTTTGCGTGTGAACATACCCTAATTTCCATCAATGTACAAATGAATAGAAATTAATTACTAACATATACACCATCCAGACATAACATTAAAACCACCTGCCTTATGTAGTCCTCCTCGTGCTGCCATAATAGCTCTGACCCGTTGGGACATGGATTTCAGAAGATCTTTAACCCCTTAGTGACCACTAATACGCCTTTTTACGTCGGTCACTAATGGGCTTTAGGCTAGGCTGACGCCTTTTCACGTCAGCCTAGTCTAAGTCCTGCACGGGTCTCCCGTGCAGGCAGGAGCCGGGGCTCTGCTGTCTGATGACAGCTGAGCTCCTGCTCCAACGCCCGCGATCGAAGTTTACTTCGATCGCGGCCGTTTAACCCGTTAAATGCCGCCGTCAATAGCGACCGCGGCATTTAACTTTGTTTACAGAGGGAGTACGCTCCCTCTGTCACCCATCGGCGGCCCGCGAATGAAATCGCGGGTCTCCGATGGGGTGTCATGGCAGCCGGGGGCCTGATAAAAGCCCCCAGGTCTGCCCTGGACATATGCCTGTTAGGACGCGCCGGAGGCACGTCCTAACAGATTGCCTGTCAGATTTACACTGACAGGCAATAATGCTCTGGTATACGAAGTATACCAGAGCATTATAGCAGCGATCGGAATATCGCACAGTAAAGTCCCCTAGTGGGACTAATAAAATAAGTCATCAAAGTGAAATAAAGATTATTAATAAAAAGTACAGTAAAAAAATAAATAAAATCATTTTTTTCCATAAAAAGTGGTTTTATTTAGTAAAAGTGTAAAAAAAAAAAAAAAGTACACATATGTGGTATCGCCGCGACCGTAATGACTCCATTAATAATGTAAATATGTAATTTAAACCGCAAAGTGAACAGCGTAAAAAAAAAAACGCAAAAAACCATGGCGAAATTGCATTTTTTTTCCATTGCCCCCCAAAAAAGTCATAATAAAAATGAATCAATAAGTCCCATGCACCCCAAAACAGTACCATTCAAAACTACGTCTTGTCCTGCAGAAAACAAGCCCAAAAAATCACTACATTGATGGAAAAATAAAAAAATTACGGCTCTTGGAAAGCGACGATGCAAAAGCAAATAATTTTAGTTCAAAAGTGTTTTTATTGTGCAAAAGTCGTAAAACATAAAAAAACCTCTACATATGTGGTATCGCCGTAATCGTACCGACCCATAGAATAAAGGTAACAAGTTATTTACGTCGCACAGTGAACGGCGTCAATTTAAAAACGCATAGAACAATGGCGGAATTTCAGTTTTTTTTTATAATCCCCCCAAAAGGGTTAATAAAAGTTAATATAAAAATTATATCTACCCAAAAATGGTGCTATTAAAAAGCACAACTAATCCCGCAAAAAACAAGTCCTCAAACAGCTATGTAGACGAAAAAATAAAAACGTTATAGCTCTTTGAATGCGACTATAGAAAAACGAATAAAATAGCTTGGTCATTAGGGCCTAAAATGGGCTGGTCACTAAGGGGTTAAAAGTGTCCTGTGGTATCTGGCACCAAGACGTTAGCAGATCCTTTAACCCCTTCCTGCTCCTTGACGTTCTATTCCATCATGTTACTGCAACAGGAGGCCTAACAATGGCCTCCGGGTTTGTCATCTACGGAAGCCTAGTTTGTCCTGCCTTAGGTTTGCTGTCAGTGAGTAACTGACAGCACTTTTACACTGGACTACGCATGTAGTGCAGTGTATTAGAATAGCGATCAGGGATTCCTGACTTCAAGTCACCTAGTGAGACAAAAAAAAAACCAGTTGTATAAAAAACCTTTTTTCAATATTAAATCCTTTATTTAAAAAAACAAATTGTTAATTAATAACTATTTTGTGTGGTATAAACATATGCCTTACACCACATTTTCTGTAATTTTTTCTGTTTTTCACTGAATGTATCAACCAAATTTTACCACTAACATAAAGTTCAATGTGTCACCAGAAAACAGTCTCAGAATCACTTGGATAAATAAAGGCATTCCAAAGTTATTACCACATAAAGTGACACATGTCAGAATAGACAAATGGGCTCTGATCCTTAAGGCCCAACCTAGGCTTCGTCATTAAGGGGTTAAGTCCTGTAAGTTGTGAGTAGGGGTCTCTATGGATTGGATTTGTTTTTCCAGCACATCTCACAGATGATCGATTGAATTAAGAATATGGAGGCCAGGTCAACACCTTGAACTCTTTGTCATGTTCCTCACATCAGTCCTGAACGATTTTTGCAGTGTGGCGGGGGCATTATCCTGCTGTAAGACAGCACTGGCATTAGAGAATACCTTTACCATGAAGAGGTGGATTTGTCTGTAGCAATGTTTAGATAGGTGGTCTGTGTCAAAAAACAGTATGGGAATACCAAAATAACCACCTTAAGTTCCCCATAGAAAATGGTGCCATAATCTGTCAAATCAGATTAAATTCTAGTGTTGGGTCCCAGTGACTCCAACTGAGGGGCTTGCATTTAAAAAAAAAAAAACATTATTCGTTTTTAGCATTGGATAAAGCAAAGGAGAATCAACAGGAACCTCTCAGAGGAACCTCTCAGAGAGCGGCGCTGTGCTCCGTATACTGCAGGAGCAGTAGTACAGCGAGTACATAGAGTACAGCGGGGCCGATCACATGACGAAGAGTCGTGTCGTCACCAAAGAAGACTGTACAACTAGACTTCCGGTTCCTCATCAGCGCTATAAAAATCTATGAAAATCTCAGAAACAGCACCAAGGGGGACGGGAATGTATATTAGCGAGTTTACTCACATGTAGCATCTATGGCCGCGGGCCGTCGGTTCCACTCACCTCCTGACGCCCACAGCCATGGATCTGTGAGCGCTGGTCCCCATCTCACTTCCGCTCCGGTCCGCCAGGGTGACGACGAATGGAAGACGGCATTTAACACCCGTGACGGGCACTACGAATACGTAGTGATGCCCTTCGGACTGTGTAACGCTCCTGCAGTGTTTCAGGAACTCGTTAATGATATCTTCCGAGATCTCCTCTATATCTGTGTTGTTGTTTATCTCGATGATATTTTGATTTTCTCCCCAGATCCGACGACTCATCGGAGGCATGTCCGTCAAGTTCTACTACGATTAAGGGAGAAACATTTATACGCCAAGCTGGAGTAGTGCGTCTTTGAGAGGAGTTCTCTGCACTTCCTGGGCTACATCATATTGGATCAAGGTCTCAAGATGGATCCTGAGAAAGTGAGAGCTGTCCTGGAGTGGCCCACGTCCTCAAGGTCTGAGGTCCATACAGCGTTTCCTGGGATTTGCCAATTTCTACCGGCAGTTTATCTCAAACGTCTCATCACTGACATCTCCTATTTCCACCCTTACCAAGAACGGTGTGAACGCCAAGGTGTGGACCCCAGAGGCAGAGTCCACATTTTTTAGTCTCAAAAAAGCCTTTACTTCTGCCTCAATCCTCTATAATCCTGACTTATATATACAGTTTTCTTTGGAGGTGGACGCCTCTTATGTTGGTGCAGGCGCACTTCTGTTCCAGAGGAGCCCCAAAGGAAAGGCAGTAGTATGTGGCTACTACTCGAGACTTTTTTCTTCTGCAGAGCGCATTTACTCTGTTGGGGATCAGGAGCTACTGGCCATCAAATTGGCTCTGGAGAAGTGGAGACATCTGCTGGAGGGCGCAGCTCACCCCATCCTAATCTACACCGACCACATGAACCTCACCTACCTTCAGTCCGCTCAACAACTAAATCCCTTTCAAGCCAGGTGGCCGCTGTTCTTCACCCGTTTACAATTTGTGCTCCACTATGTCCCGCTGACAAGAATGTGAGGGCCGATGCCCTGTCCAGGTCATTTGAAACGGATGACACGGTGGAGTCTCTTCAAACTATCATAGACCCGTCCTGCATTATCACTGCCAATCCTTTGCAGGTTAGAGACATCCCTCCGGGGAGGACTTTTGTTCGATTAGCAGGCAGGAGAAGAATTCTCCGATGGGGACACAGTTCTAAACTGGCTGGGCACCCTGGTGTTCGTAAAACCCGAGACCTGATTGCTCGTCACTTTTGGTGGCCCATGCTGCCCAAGGATGTTGTGGACTTTGTCTCTTCTTGCACGGTGTGTGCTTCTGACAAGGTTACTAACTCCAAGCCTGCCGGCCTCCATCAACCTGTGCCTATACCCAATGCCACCTTGCAGCACATTGTGATGGACTTTGTCACTGACCTTCCTCCCTCAGCAGGATGCAACACTGTCTGGGTGGTGGTGGACCGGTTCTCGAAGATGGCACAATTTATCCCGCTGACCGGCCTACCTTCTGTTCCCCGAATGGCGAATCTCTTCATCCAGCACATCTACCGCTTGCATGGCTTGCCCTTCACATTGTGTCCGATCGGGGGTTTCAGTTTACCTCGAGGTTCTGGAGGGCTCTCTGTAAACTCCTGGATGTGATATTGGACTTTTCCACAGTCTATCACCCCCAGTCCAATGGACAAGTCGAGAGGATCAACCAGATCATGGAGAATTATCTCCGTCACTTCATTTCCTTACAGCATGATAACTGGGTACAACTTCTTCCATGGGCCGAGTTCTCGTACAACAACCACACAAGCGAGTCCACCACTTCCACTCCGTTTTACATTGTATACTGAAGTAAGAGAAAAAACGGGATAAACGGCGCTGCTTGTAAAGGTACGGTTTATTAGAAGGATGCTACGCGTTTCGGCGCCGGACCGGCGTCTTCATCAGGCATGTCGCAGGGTTAAAAACCACATGTATATATACCAAATACCATAGGGTAATTTACCCTATGGTATTTGGTATATATACATGTGGTTTTTAACCCTGCGACATGCCTGATGAAGACGCCGGTCCGGCGCCGAAACGCGTAGCATCCTTCTAATAAACCGTACCTTTACAAGCAGCGCCGTTTATCCCGTTTTTTCTCTTACTTCAATATTACTTTGGCATCTCCACGGGGATTGCGTCCGGGATTGGCAGCAGCTATTGATACAAATTACATGCCGGTAATTTGCCACTGAACAGGTGAGCATTTATGTACCGTTTTTTTTTTGCTCCTTATACTATTGATCACGCCACTTGGCGCCGTGTCTCCCTTTTTGCTTTTTTTCCTATTACATTGTATACGGTCAACATCCTAGAGTCCCTCTTCCAGTGTCTACTACTTCTCAGATACCCGCTGCTGACTCTGCATTTGGGGACTTCCTGTAAATCTGGCAACAGACCCGGGCATGAAGCGAAAAGCGGATACAAGAAGAGAGCCGCCGCAGTATCTTCCAGGTACCAAAGTCTCGCTGTCCTCATGGAACATTCGTTTGAGGGTGCCTTCATACAAGTTTGCTCCCAGGTTTCTCGGTCCTTTTGAGATTCGGCAACAGATTAACCATGTCTCCTATAAACTGCGGCTGCCTCCTACCTTCAGAATCCCCAACTCCTTTCATGTGTCCCTCCTGAAACCAGTGGTCCTGAACTGCTACAGCAATACTTCCTGTTCCACAACTGCTCCCAGCAGTTCTTCTGATGTGTTCGAGGTGAGGGAGATCCTGGACTGCAAGAGGGTAGGAGGAAGGACTTTCTATTTGGTGGACTGGAGCGGGTTTGGTCCTGAGGAGAGGTCCTGGGAGCCGGAGGAGAACCTTGATGCCTCTGCTCTTGTTAAGAAGTTCCTCTCTCGCTCTAGTCCCAAGAAGAGGGGGCGTAAGAGGGGGGGATACTGTAGCGTCCAGGGCCATCGGGTCCACTCACCTGACGCCCGCAGCCATGGATCTGAATCTGGATCCCAGGAGACGCCAGCGCTCACTTCTGCTACGATCTGCTCTGTCCCGTAGGGTGCGCGCGCACGCTCGTGCCCTCTCTTAAAGGGCCAGTGCACGCACATGTAGGAAATCACCATCATCAACACACATGATTTCCTGGACTATAAGAAGGGCCCAACCCATCTGATCCTTGCCTGAGCATTGTTAGTATACCCCAAGTCTGTCTTTCAAATGGTCCCTTACTGTTTCCCGTTCCAGTTGTTACCCGTGCCCTGTTACCCGTTCCTGTATCCCGTACTGTGTTCTTGTTCCTGTGCCTACTAGTTGGAGTCGTGTCTACTGCACCTGTGTCATCCGCCACGTCCTGTGTTACCTACCTCCATCCGTGCCAGAGCTGCGGCCACTGTCTGGACTATCCTGGTACCCTTGTGCGGGACTTTTCTATTTCTGGGGTTCCCTGTTATTTTGCCAGCTGCCTCGCTGCTATGGCGGTGCGGCCTGGTGGGTCCACATACCCACAAACCGTGACATCACATAATGCAGTGAGAACACTGCTAATAATTTTTAGTCCCCGCATAAACCCTTTAAGATGCATTGTGTACAAGCAGTGAATCCACCGCACCTGGCCACGTTTTAACCTCCTTATTCTCTCTCCTCCTCTTCTAGGTGTTGGTCCTGAGCCTGGTACTTGGAACCACCATGATTTGCTTAGTGACCCGTATCTACTAATGTCTGGGGACTGGTAGGTCATTCTATTTTATCCAAATACTAGATGTATACTGTGATAATACATCACCTGTAGTGTTACTGTCAAATCTTCCCCCTGTACATGGACATAACTATAGCCCTAGTAGCCATAGAAGCTGCTATGGGGCTCTGATGCTGCGGGGGGCACCTTTGGTTGCCAAAACGTCATTAGTTTTTGTAAGGGAAGATCTGCTTTATTGCAGCATAACCCTTCCACGACAACCAACGTGTATATATACGGTGTAGGCCAGGAGGGAAGTATGGAGTGGGGTCACGGACTGAACTCACTCCATAATTTGCTGGTGTTGGTTGTATGTTACAACTGACAGTTCACTGCGACGAGCGAAATCGTAGATTACTACGATCCCACTCGTTTAACCCCTTAGATGCTGAGGTCAATAGTAACTGCGGTAACTAAGCCATTAGAAAGATGGGGGTGGCCATCTCTGACGGCCCATTGCCCCCCTGCGATTGTGGGGTGCCAATGGTCGTCATTGCAGCTTGGAGGACTAATGTAGGCCCTCAGGTCTGCCATCTTTGCACCCCTGGCAAGGCTTAATAAGAGCAAGTAAAGAACACGATCAGGGGCGTAACTAGGAAAGACTGGGACCCATAGCAAACTTTTGACTGAAGCCCCCCCTCTCCTGGGTGTCACACAACCCCCCCCTCTTGTAGATAGTGCCTTTTTTACAGCCCCCCCTGTAGATAACGCCATACATCCCCCCCCTTTGTAGATAGCGCCATACATCCCCCTGTAGAGAACGCCATACAGCCCCCCTGTAGATAATGCCATACAGCCCCCTGTAGATAACGCCATACAGCCCCCCTGCAGAAAACGCCATACAGCCCCCCCTGTAGGGAACGCCATACAGCCCCCTTTGTAGAGAACGCCATACAGCCCCCCCTGTAGAGAACGCCATACAGCCCCCCTGTAGGGAACGCCATACAGCTCCCCCCCTGTAGGGAACGCCATACAGCCACCCCCCCCCTGTAGGGGACGCCATACAGCGTTCCCCCCCCTGTAGGGAACGCCATACAGCGTCCCCCCTCCCAAAAAAATGCGACCTACAGTGTGTCCTACAAAATACATGTATCCCCTCTCCACAGGATCTCCACAGGATAGGGGATACAAGAGTGATCGCTGACAGCGATAGGGAGAACGGGGGACTGAAAGTCCCCTGAACTTCTCCATGAAAAACCTTTGACTTCCGGCGTCTGCGCAGCTCAATAAAAATGAAAGGAGCGCTGGTCACGCATGCGCACAAGCACGACCGGCGCTCCATTTATTTCTACGGAGCTGCCGACACAGAACCCGGAAGTCCGAGGTTTGTGATGGAGAACTTCAGCGGACTTTCAGTCCCCCGTTCTCCCTATCAATTCCAGCGATAACACATGTATCCCCTATCCTGTGGATAGGGGATACATGTCTTTTGCTCTTTTTTGCGCCTTCAGGACCAGACACCGTTTAGCCCTTTTTAGCACGTGTTCGTTAAATGGCTATAACTTTTTTATTTGTTTTTGCGAACGACGTGATTTTTGCGATGTTTTTTCCATAGACAATGCAGGTTTAATTTTTATCGTTTTTATACACACCTTTTTTGCTATTTTAGAATTTTTATTCATAAAGTTTGAAAATAATAGTAAAAAAATAAGCTTTTTTACATTTCAGCTATTTTTTTTTTGGTAATAACATAGTTTTACCCTAAAATAGACCTTTTATTTGTGATCGTCATTGTCTACCGTAAATTTTAATATATTACATGTCTATATTAGGTTAATTGGGTCAGCGCTAGCGTTACAGCAATGATGGGCGGGGGGGAACTGTTTTTTTTTTTGGGTGGGTATTTTATGTGTATTTATTATTTACATTTTTTTTGCACTTTACTTTATTATTTTTTTATTACTATGGTCTGTCCCCCAATGGTCAAAGAAGACCTTTGGGGAACTTTATATATATTTTTTCTTTCTTTTACACCATGTTTTTCCACTGTAACTGGAGCTGCACAGCAGCCCCAGTTACAGGGGAAATCAGCCCTCTCATAGTGACGATTGTCACTAATAGGGCTGTGCTCGGTCTAGTAAGACCCAGCAGCAGTCTGCCACTAACGGCACCCGGCGATCATGTGACCAGTCACATGATCACCGGGAGGAATAGAGACAGCGGCGCTGCTGCTGTCTCTATTCCTGTACACAGCACGCATTCAGCGCTGTGTACAAGTGATCAGAGAAGACAGAAGCAGCGAAAGCTGCTTCTATCCTCTCCTCAGGGTCCCCGGCAGTCACTGACAGCCGGAGACCCGACATTCAGCTGCCCGATCGCGCGGGCAGCAAGTTAAAACCCGAGCCGTAGAAAGTCTATGGCTCGGGTTTTAAGGACCCTGACCGCTGGCCGTAAAAATACAGCCAGCGGTCGGGAACCAGTTAATGGCAGAGCGGGGAGATACCTCCCTGCTCTGCCGTAGTGTTCAGTGGCGTCCCGCTGTAGCAGCCACAGCGGCTGCTAGCGGAGCCTCCGGCCATGGTGGGGGACCGTGCCGGCGGGCGACACGGGCCCCCTCATGCCGCGGGCCCCGTAGCAGCCACTACTGCTGCTACGGCGGTAGTTACGCCACTGGCCTCTGGCTTCATACTCTTCTGCCCAGGTGATATAGAGTTGTGCGTGTAGAGTACCAATACCTTGGCTGTGTAACTAGCTGTACAAGTCTACAGGCTCTGTACAAAAACGTGTATATATTATATATTTTATGAGAAGGATGTAAAATCTTGTACATTAGGTTTACGTTTACTACACCCATCATCTCAGGTTTACAAGTATAAATGAAATTTTACAGCCTGATGTCCGACAAAAGTTAACATTGAAGGGGTTATCGGACTTCAATAAAAAAAAACCTGCATTACACTAAAAAATACTCACAGGTTCCTCACGAGTAGTTTTCTGTGAAAGTTTCTGCAAATAATGGTAATTCCCACTGGGCCATTGTTTACATTCCCTGTTACTCTGAATTAGGTGGTCCCTCAGTTTCCCATGATTCCCCATCATCTGCTATTCCCTCCCCCGTCTGAGTTTTCACCGACCCCTGCCGTTTTGTAAATATCCCTTCCTCTGCTGGCTTTTCATCTGAGCACAAACTTTATTTGCCTGCATCCTAAAGGCTACTCCTCCTGTGACTTCTTGTGGACGATGCGTCACATGACCTGTGACATTCGCATAAGGGAGCGTTCCTGAAAGAGCCACAGAAGACACAAGAGAAAGGACATATCGTTCTAGGGGCGGATAGAAGAGGAAGTGTCACGTTAACAGTGATTTTTCGTTTTCTCGGTGCACTCTGAAAAAAAATTTTTTTTTCCTATCCTCCGTTATTTAGATATTGGTGGCATTATATTTGGCACCCGATTTTTAAATAACCCCCTGAACTGTCAATTGGGTGTGTAATTGGCAAGGGGGCGTGTAACATCGCTGTGACACTGTCCAATCAGCTACGGACAGTGCCATAGCAAGAGCTGGAGAGAGGAGTGTGCGAGCGCACGCACGCAGCTCCGTGCTAAGCACACTCGCTCACGGCAGACAAGAGATCAGTCTTGTCGTTTGTCTGGCGAGAACTTTAAGAGAGAGTGTGAAAGTGTGCATGCACGCACACATGTACGCGCGCTCTATCCTCACTCCAGCTCTTGCTGTGGCACGGTCCGTAGCGGCAACGTTACACGCCCCCTTGCCAAATACACGCCCCATTGACCATTCAGGGGGTTATTTAAATATAAATGGTACCAATATCTAAATAACAGAGGAGGAAAGGAAAAAAATGTAAAGTGCCCCAGGGTTTGCGCACCCCTTCCCATTACATGCTGCACCTGTATGGGCAGGTGACAGGTTCTCTTTACGTCAGGAGCTTACCCAGGGCTAGAGTACTTATTTGGGCAATGTCACTTGCACAAAACCGCTCTGTGCAGTGGCTCTCTGCTCTGGCTCCTAGTGGAGGGGCCTGACCGGGAGTCCCATCTCAATGACATCCATATGCCCGAATAAACACGGAATTCTGATCTAGGCTTTCAATTAAAGGCTTTGGACACCTTTGCAATGAAATTTTATAATTGATTTGCTTCCTAGATGCAAAATTAAACAACTCTCAAAAGAGTCCGTTAAAAACCCTACCATTTTGCTGCTGCAGAGTCTGTTTAACTCCTTTACATAGCTGGTTGTCCTGCTGCTTATTCATGTATTTTATTCATTTGTATAGCGCCAACTTATTCTACAGTGTTGTATATAGTAATCACTCACATCGGTCCCGGTCCTCATTGGAGCTTACAATCTACATTCCAAATAAGCCTAATGATTTTGAAGTGTGGGAGGAAACGGGAGTGCCTGGAGGAAACCCACGCAAACACGGGAAGAACATACAAACTCCATGCAAATGTTGTCCTTGGTCGGATTCAAACCTATAAACCCAGCGCAGTAAGGCAAAAGTTATTGCGGACGGGTGCTGACACCTGCTTTCTTTGCTCTACACCCTCACTTTTCTTAGTGTTAGATATAACAGTAGGGAGGAGGAGGAGAAGAAGGTTGTACATGGCAGATCAGAGTGTAGAGAGTGAGGAAAGTATCCAGGAAGGGCAGATCACACAGGCTGTTCGTATAGGGTGAAAATAAAGAGCACACATGGCAGTCTGCAGGGAGTGAAGCACACAGGCTGTAAATCAGTATATAAAAGAACCCACGGCAGAGTCTGCTGGGGAAGGTAGGGGGAAAATCAACCTCCTCAGCATCAGTGCTGGTCAGCACAAGGGAGAAGAGATCCCTCATGAGCTGTAGAAAGAGAAAGCAGTACAGAAATGAACCTGTGCTGATACATGAGATAGTGAATGCTGCAGCATCCTGGAATCAGACCTCAACATCCAGCATGTAATCCTGGGAGGGACATGAAAAAAAAAAAAAAAGTGAATATCAGGGGTGTGAAAGTGAATGAAGGATTGAGGATTACAGCTTGCAACTTTTTTTTTTTTTTTTTTTTATTTAACTCCAGGTAACCACTAACCTGTAAAAATATAATATATTTTTTTTTACATAAAAGGTGTCTGTATTCTATTAGGCTATATTCACACATTAGGAATTTGTGAAACAGCATCTGTTTTCGGTTTTGCTTTGCTGGTGTGTGTGTGTGTGGGGGGGGGGGGTCTTTTTTATAGAACAAAGAAAAACTGATATGCTTAAAAAGCGATGGAAATTGATGTGCATCCATGTTAATTCACTGTAATTTAATCCAATTGCACATATGCCGTTAAATGGATTACATGGTGTCAACATAGCCTTACAAAGAAAATGAGAAATTATTTTGCTGAACTTACAAACTTGAGGCAAATATTGAGATAGCGCAGATCTCCATAATACTTCTGCTCTTGGTGGAATATCCTGACCGCTCTCTCTAGCAGTGGAGACAAGTTGCTCTCTTTACCTCCCTGGGGATATGCTTGTTCTGCCCATTTTATATACCTACAACATAGAATAAGTTCAAGTATGAGAACGGTTTTTAACAATCCGATAGCTAGCACAGGGATTGCACAGGATCATAAAAACATGGCGGCTTTCTTCCAAAAAACACTGCTACAGCCGCCCACAGGTTGTGTGTGGTACTGCAGCTCAGCGCCATGTTGAGCAGCCATGATTTCCTTATCCTGTACAACCACTTTAAAATGAAAACCTCTATGAATAAAATAAAAAAAATGATAGAGTTATACTAGTGGGCACAATGACCTCCACTAAACACCCAAAGTGCCAATAAGAGGGACTGAAAAGCAAGAACTTCCTGGTTATGTGATCACATGATCCCTCTTAGCCAGTCAGCAGTTAAGAAAAGGATCATATGATGGAGTTTGAGAAGTCCTGCTCACATGGGTTTAGGGTAATGGTTTCCACTTTCTCGGCATAAAACAGATGCATAAAACCTTTTCCAGGTCACTCATCTATGAAGTCTTCTAAAAAAAAATAAAAAAAATGGCACTTTTCTGGAGCTCCGTCCTACCCATTCACAAATCAAAGGTTTAAAGATTATGACATTCTTGACAGAAAAAGCAGTCCCCACAGAGGGGCCACAATATTCTCAAATAAGGACAGCAATGTAATGATTATGCTTTACAGGATTTCATCCCCCATGGCTGCTCCACCAAGTCATGCTGTAAACCCCCTCCTTTATCCTTCTTCCATAATCCCCATATGCTTAGTAATGACTCTTGTAACTCGACCTCATACAAATAAGTGCAATATGACGGTCAATGAAAACAACTTTCTTTTAGGTGATTTTTTTTCTGTAAAATTGAAATGAAACAAAATAAAAACTTCTCTCCATACAAGCACCCCATCTATCCTGTGCTCACTTACAATGCACCAACAAACTATTAGCCAACCTAAATATCATTACTGTTATAGAAGAGTCCATCAACAATTGACATACCGGTCCCAAACATCCAAAGGATCATCTCCAGTGTAAAAGTGAAGTTCCAATTCAAAGGCCCTTAAAAAAAAAAAGAACTAAATGAATAAAGAACCAAAACATTATCCCTCCATGTTTTGGCAATACAAATATTGGTTACACATCTCAGCTTTTTTAGGCGCTTATTTCATGTCACTATAGATCCTTCATCCACTGATCCCCCTATATAATCATATACTACAAAGACGTGGAGGATCTCGTTGTAAGACGGCTTCAGATGGAAACAATTTTTTTTTTGTTGCATTTGTGACCATTTTAGTTTTGTTAGTAAATTTTTAAACGGAGGAGCCCATGGCACCTAAGCACATGGCCGAGGAACATTCTGGTGAATAGGCACTTACAGCTCCCGCACATGTTGCATAAATGCTGCAGAAATTGACCCGCGGCGCAGATTCTCAATTTGCAGCATTTCAACTTATCTTGCGTAAAACGCTGCAGACTTTCGGTACGGAGATTCTACAGGAGCTCTAAGGCGGAGGTCTCCAACCGGTGACACTACAGCCGTTGTGGGACTACAAGGCCTTACATGTCACTCAGAGCACGTGGGTAAGTCACATGCGGACTTGAGTATGTTCACACTAGTGTCAGGGATCATTACCATGTATATTGTTTGCAAAAATATTATCCTCACACATATGTATATACATTTCAGTTCTTTGTGTAATATACTGATATATATATAACAAGTTCTTTGTTCATGACGGACACACCTATGGAAGACACCGCCCCCTGGAATGCAAGAAGAGTGTACAGAAGAACTTGCAGCTGAGAAGCCGGTGGGGGCTTGGGCACTCCCACATCCCTAGTGAGGGAGCATGTGTCTTTTCCTGTGTTTCTTTGTTCTGAATAAAGTTAGTTCGCTTCCTGTCCTATCTGAGGAAAGCTGTGTACCAACATCTCTTTGGCTGGTTTACTTCTTTCCAGGCATGCCTTCAGCTTTCAATTTACAGAGGTGGTTATTCGGTGTGGAATAACAGGGAGAAGGAAGCTACCCTGAAATTCGGACTTGACACTAGTATCATGGCTTACATTTTATGTGAACGATGATGGAAATGATGAATCCGTTTTGCAAAGGATCCGGATAGATCCAATTAACTCACGATGGGTCCATCAGATTTTACGGTTTACTATGCTATCCGGGTTGTCACGGAGAACCGGAAAATAAATTATTGAAGTGTGAACATAGCCTAACTCATGTTATTTTACCCTCCCCAGAACATACATATTTATTGCCAGTGGAGAAGTAACTGGAGGAACGGTTTGTAACATGCTGATACAATATACAGGTGTATACACGGTAATGACTCCTCCTTGGACTCTCCTGATGTAGTAGTTATTGTCTGTTTAGTGAATTACTCACTGTTTCCTTTGCAGGATGGCATTATGGTTGGCATGGACTTGCTGGGAGAGAACCTCCTGCAGAGTCGACATATCCCTCCCATGTCGAAGAGGTTGAACATTTTCCTTACTGAGTTCCCACTCATCTCCGTCCTGTGCCATACTCTGCTGTACAAACGGATACAAAATATTGTAAAGATAACAGGTATATCAGCAATGACCAATATCTTCCCTATGATACATCTGCATCGGAGGCATCATTCAGGGCCGCTGTCGCAGATTCGGTAAAATTTGACAGGGAAAACGGTGCAGCATGCTGCACTATATTCTCCTATCAAAAAAAGACACCTTGGCGGAACTCACTGTAAGTCAATGGGGTCTGTCAGGCATGTTGGTATTTGCGGTGTGACGGATCCTGAACGCTTTGAAAACCGAAACACCAACGCAGATGTTTACAAAGACTAAAGCTGAGAAGCTCGCTGTGAAATACTGGGGATGAGCATGTATTACATGATGGCCCATAGATTTTAGTGGCCACTGAGTAACACTAAATTTCTTCAGCTAATTTTAGTATCCCCATGGTCACGTGGCTGCACCTATTCCTTTCATTTGTACACATAACTGAATGACTATAGGAGAAAGAGAAAGAGAGAGAGGGGGGGGAGAAAGAGAGAGAGGGGGGGAGGAGAAAGAGAGAGGAGAGAGAGAGAGAGAGAGAGGGGGGAGGAGAGAGAGAGAGAGAGGGGGGGAGGAGAGAGAGAGAGAGAGGGGGGAGGAGAGAGAGGGGGGGAGGAGAGAGAGAGAGGGGGAGGGAGAGAGAGAGAGAGAGAGGGGGAGGGAGAGAGAGAGAGGGGGGGAGAGAGAGGGGAGGAGAGAGAGAGGGGGGGAGAGAGAGAGGGGGGGAGAGAGAGAGGGGGGGAGGAGAGAGAGAGAGAGGGGGGGAGGAGAGAGAGAGAGGGAGAGATAGAGAGAGAGGGGGGGGAGGAGAGAGAGGGAGAGAGAGAGAGAGGGAGAGAGAGAGAGGGAGAGAGAGGGAGAGAGAAGATTGCGCCTGTCGAGGGAGACTGTCCGCTACGGGAGAGAGGTAAGGTGTTAGCTCATTGGTCCAGTGTCCATGTGCAGAATACCAAGGAACTGATATCCAATGAACTGAAATTAATTCATCTCTGTAGACGGCTGTGAATGCAATGGCCCCACACGTAGCAATTGTGTGTCAGTTGTGATTTTTTTTTGGGGATGTTTGTGGAGTTTGAAACGGAAGCTGTGGTTTCACTTTCAATTTCCGTTGCGGGGTTCACCCGATGGAAACCACAGACGGAACCCCGGAACAGAAAGCGAACGGTGATGTGAACAGGCCCTTACATTGACACCAGTGATAAAGAACCATCCATTACACATCCATTTTTTTGAATAGAGAAATTACGGCACGTTTTTATGGGCCCATGGACTTCTATTGGCCACGTGTACCTCCCCGTATGCTTACGGGAAGGTGTCGGGCCGTTGAAAAATTATAGAACATGTCCTATTTCAGGCCGTAATTACGGCACGGGCAGCCCATAGGAGTCTATGGGGCTCCCGTAATTACGGGTGACTACGTGTGTGCACCCGTAATTACAGGAGCGTTGCTAGGCGACAACAGTAAATAGTCACTGTCCAGGGTGCTGAAAGCGTTAAACGAGCAGCAGTAACTCTCAGCACCCGGGACAGAAACTACCGATCAAATATAGATAAAGCTGTAAAAAAAAAAAAAAAAAAAAGACATTCATATTTACCCAGAACTCCCTGCTTCTTCCTCAAGTCCGGCCTCCTGGGATGACGTTACAGCCAATCACAGGCCAATCACTGGTTGCAGCGGTCACATGGACTGCCGCGTCATCCAGGGAGGTCGGGCTGGATGTGAAGAGAGGGGTTATGAATTTCTTTTACTTTTATATCGGTAAGGGCTGTCCCTTCTCTCTATTCTGCACTGATAGAGAGAAGGGGCTGCCGATTAGCGCAGCGCAATTTTGCAGAGAAAACGTGCCCGGAAATACGGGTGCAATACGGGTCGCATACGTGTGACCAAGGACCCGTATTTACGGGTGGACAAAAATACGTTCGTGTGCATGGGGCCTAAGAGATTATACAACGAAAGTGTGAATTTAGCCTTACATTTTAGGCCAGTCTGCTGGGGACGTGCAGATGCAACGGTTATAAATGTTGTAGATTAGAAAAAATGTGCTACAGCCAAAGCTGTGCCCATGACCCCGCGCCTCCGCGAATAAAATAAGCCTGTTCTTAAAAATGCACACGTGCCCATCGCAGAGATAAGGATATACACACATATATACCACACACGGTGTATACCCTCCACAACGCCCCTCCCCAAAGTCACTGTCTCCCAAGATCAGCCCATTGGTAGAGAATTGAAAGGCAATTATACATTATATACACTCCGTTGTATAAGTACTGATAACGCCTACTCACATATTGCTTATAAACCCTCCCCCCAGGTTACAGTGCACATAATCTACGACATGGAGGGCAAACTGTGGCAGCGCCGCTACAGGGTCCAGCGGGGGGCGGCGCACACCACGAGCTGCCCTCCATCACTAGCGATATATTCCACCGGCACATCACGTCACTCACCGCCCGTGCAGTTATCTCCGCAGCTCAAGGAGTCTACGCCGCTACACAAACCAGATTTGAAATAAAGTAACTGTTGTCTGATTGGTCTACTACGAGACCTGTCACGTGACGCGCCTGCCCACCGCAGCTGTCTTCTCGAGTACCTTGAGATGATTTGCTAAAACATACCACGTGATTGTAAAGGAAGCACAAAAGCATCTTGGGAGATGTAGTCTTTCGTTTAGCTGTTCGGCGGCGCGCGCTGTTCCATGGAGTTCCCTGGAGAGGAATGATTATGTCAGTTTTCCTGTAGGATGAAATAATTCCTTCATATTTGACACTTTTATGCATGGGCCCGACCTTTAGTAATGGAAGCAGCCGAATGGTTTAGCTAATTTGGTGGTGCATTTTAGGTACACTGAGCATGTGACTACAGCCAACGCTGGAAAACGACTTCCAAGACCGTGTGGCCTAAATAATACGGCGCGGCCCCATGCACACGTCCGTATTTTTCATCCGTTATTACGGACCCATTCATTTCAATGGCCTATGGACACCTTTGCAGATTTTTAGGGATGGGTGTCCATGCCCCATGGCGGATCATCATAGGGTGTTTTGGATGGCCGCCCGGGGCCCGAGACTCCCAGGGGGCCCATAGCCACCCAAAGTACAATGTCGTTTTTGGCACTATTTGCAGCGAATTGCGGCAAAAAACGCGACGAAACAGCATTGTATTTGTCCTGCAAAAAGACCTTTAGACATAAGGTCACATGACCGCAGCTCTGTCACCCCATTATAAGTGCCCTATATTCTACATAATGTGATCGGCGCTGTAATGTAGGTAACAACAGTGATTTTTATTTACACCGCGTTCCAAATTATTATGCAAATGTTATTTTTCGCTGATTTTACGAAATAGTCGATGCAAATGACGGTCAGTATAATCTTCACGCCATCAACCGTTGGAGTATAATGCAAATTTTATTGAACAAATCTCCTAATGATAACAGATTTTTTTTTTTAGAAGTAAAAAACTCAAAATGCTAATTATTATGCACAACAGATATCAATTTTTTTTAACCCCTGCAGGACTGAGCCTTTATGTGGTAATAACTCCGGAATGCTTTTACCTATCCAAGCGATTCTGAGATTGTTTTCTCGTGACATGTTGTACTTTATGTTAGGGAAAAAATTTGGTCGATAAATTCAATATTTATTTCTAAAAAACACCAAGATTGAGAAAATTTGCAAAAATTTGCATTTTTCTAAATTTAAATGTATCTACTTTTAAAACAGATAGTAATACCACACAAAATAGTTACTAGTTAACATTTCCCATATGTCTACTTTATGTTTGCATAGTTTTTTGAACATTCTATTATTTTTCTAGGACGTTTCAAGGCTTAGAACTTTAGCAGCAATTTCTCATATTTTCAAGAAAATGTCAAAAGGCGATTTTTAAAAAGGACCAGTTCAGTTGAGAAGTGGCTTTGAGGGCCTTATATATTAGATAGTCCCCATAAATAACCCCATTTTGAAAACGGCACCCCTCAAAGTATTCAAAACAGCATTCAGAAAGTTTTTTAACCCTTTAGGCGTTTCACAGGAATTAAAGCAAAGTAGAGGTGAAAGTTACACATTTCATTTTTTTTTTACAAAATTCATTTGCAATACTTTTTTTTTCTATACCACAGAAGGTTTTACCCGAGAAATGTAACTTATTATTTATTGCCCAGATTCTGCAGTTTAGAAATATCCCACATGTGGCCCATGTACGCTAATTTACTGAAACACCGGCCTCAGAAGCAAAGGAGCACCTAGTGGATTTTGGGGCCTCCTTTTTTTTTTTGCATATATTTTAGGCAGCATGTCAGGTTTGAAGAGGTCTTGTGGGGCCAAAACAATAAAGACCCCCAAAAGTGACCTCATTTTGGAAACTACACCCCTCACGGAAATTATCTAGGGGTATAGTTAGCATTTTGAACCCACAGTTTTTTTGCTAAATTTATTTGAATTAGTATGTGAAGATGAAAATCTACTTTTTTCTGAAAAAACTTAGAAATTGTTAATTTTTGCAAGGAATAAAAGAGAAAAAACACCCCAACATATGTAAAGCAATTTCTCCCGATTATAGCAATATCCCATATGTGGTAATAAACTGCTGTTTGGACCCACAGCAGGACTCAGAAGGGAAGGAGCAACATTTGGATTTTGAAATTCTGATTTTGCTGGAATAGTTTTCAGTGCAGTGTCGCGTTTGCAATGCACTGGAGGGAACAAAATAGTGGAAACCCCCGGAAAGTGACCCCATTTTGGAAACTACACTCATCAAGGAATTTTTCTAGGGGAGTAAAGTTAGCATTTTGACCCCACAGTTGTTTTGCTGAATTCATTGGAATTATTCTGTAAAGGTAAAAATCTACTTTTTTTCTGAAAAAAGGTAGCCATTTTTAATTTTTACAAGGAATAAAGGAGAAAAAGCACCCCAACATTTGTAAAGAATTTCTCCCGATTACGGAAATATGCCATATGTGGTAATAAACTGCTGTTTGGACCCACAGCAAGGCTCAGAAGGGAAGGAGCGCTATTTGGCTTTTGGAGTTCAAATTTAGCTGAAATGGTTTTTGGGTGCCATGTCGCATTTGCAAAGCCCCTGAGAGGCCAAAACAGTGGAGACCCCCCAAAAGTGGAAATTACACCACTTAAAGAATCTATCTAGGGATATAG
Source organism: Rhinoderma darwinii (assembly GCF_050947455.1). Classification (NCBI taxonomy): domain Eukaryota; kingdom Metazoa; phylum Chordata; class Amphibia; order Anura; family Rhinodermatidae; genus Rhinoderma; species Rhinoderma darwinii. The sequence goes on from NC_134698.1 coordinate 25,908,570, forward strand.
TGGGCATTTAGACCCCACAAGTCTTTTGCAGGATTTATTAGAATTAGGCCGTGAAAATGAATATCAACATTTCTTCCACTAAAATTGTGCATTTTTTCAATTTCACAAAGGATAAAGGAGAAAATGCACCCCAACATTTGTAAAGCAATTTCTCCCGAGTACGGCTATACCCCACGTGTGATCATAAATGGTTTTTCTGGAGCTGCCCCAATCCTTTCGCATACATGACGTCTTCCATGCCTCCCTCCTTAAACGCTGCTCCCCGTCCTGGTCCCCCTCGAGGAAACCTCCTGTTCCCGTTCTCACCCCTGAGGGGGTGGAATTCGAGGTGGCCAAGATTATGGACAGTAGGATGGTCCAGGGCTCCCTCCAGTACCTGGTCCATTGGAGAGGATACGGGCCGGAGGAGAGGACTTGGGTACCTGCCCGTGATGTTCATGCTGGGGTATTGATCAGGAGGTTCCACCTTCTCTTCCCTACTAAACCGGGTCCTCTTAGTAAGGGTCCGGTGGCCCCTCATAAAAGGGGGAGTACTGTTAGGGATCTGCCAGGTACTACGTCTAGGTATACTCCTGTGATTAATCAATCCACACCTAAGGCCAGACCTGTTCGACTGACACCATCTCCCACCAACCAGGGTGGCAGGCTCAGGAGTGGGAGAGCCTATCGCGGCCTGGTCAGTCGGAGTTAGCTCCGCCCCCTGTCCTTTATTACCTGCCGTGCTCTCTTCCTCAGTGCTTGTAATTCTTCTGGATTCCTGGCCTCACTGCTGCTTGCTCCAGCCTGCTTCTGCCGTGCTTCTGCCTTGCTGCAGTTCCGCTTAACCTGCTTTGCTTTTTCCCTGGCTTGCTTCCTTCTCCGTGCTCACTTTGGTATACTCCACTTCATCCTGGTCCTGACTACTCATTCACCGCTCCGTTTCCTCGCGGCGTTCCGTGGCTACTGCCCCTTCCCTTGCGTGTTCCCTGTTTGTTCTCCCGTGCACTTAGACAGCGTAGGGACCGCCGCCCAGTTGTACCCCGTCGCCTAGGGCGGGTCGTTGCAAATAGACAGGGACAGTGCGGTGGGTAGATTAGGGCTCACTTTCCCTTCACCACTTTCCTGCCACTACAAACAGGTTGCTGTATATTGTGTTCGGCATTCACTGTCGAGGGTGCTGAAAGAGTTACTGCCGATCAGTTAGCTCTTTCAGCACCTTGGACAGTGACGGGCGTCGACTAGCCTCATCTCTATGATGGCGGCTGCGCGAAAATCACGCAGCCGCGCATCATACACGGATGACACACGCAGCTGTCAAATGTTTTTTGCGCGCGCAAAACGCTGTGTTGTTTGCGCACGCAAAAACGCAACATCCGTCTGTATCTGCCCTTAGGCAAATAGTTTTATTTTTTCTAAAAGTGGTAAAACATAAAACAAAACATAACAATGTGGTATCGCCGTAATCGTATCAACCTGTAGAATAAGGTAGACATGTCGTTTTTTTTACCGCCTGATGGACGCCGTTAAAACAAAACCCCCCAAAAAATGGCGTAATTGCTGTTTTTTTGCCTATTTCACATCACAAATAATTTTTGATTCAGCTTCCCAGTATATTATGCTGTAGAATAAATGGCGCCATGAAAAACTACAACTTGTCCCGCAAAACACAAGCCCTCATAAGGCTGCGTCGACGAAAAAATATAAAAAAAGTTATGGCTTTTGGAAGGCAGGAAAGGAAAAGGATAAAATGAAAAAACTCAAATTGGCCGTGTACTTAAGGGGTTAAAGTTTATTCAGTATACAGTAAGCATTTCTACAACTTTCTAATATACTTTGTGTTTCATTATTCCGTCATTTAGAGACTAAAAATCTGTTACAGGGCCCATCAGGGTAAGGTGAGTTTTCTTTTTATTGGTGCAAAGGGGGCCTAACTTATCTATGGTAAAACACAGGGGCCTAACTTATCTATGGTAAAACACAGGGGCCTAACTTATCTATGGTAAAACACAGGGCGCCAAACTTATCTATGGTAAAACACAGGGGCCTAACTTATCTATGGTAAAACACAGGGGGCCTAACTTATCTATGGTAAAACACAGGGGGCCTAACTTATCTATGGTAAAACACAGGGGCCTAACTTATCTATGGTAAAACATAGGCGGCCTAACTTATCTATGGTAAAACACAGGGGCCTAATTTATCTATGGTAAAACACAGGGGGCCTAACTTATCTATGGTAAAACACAGGGGCCTAACTTATCTATGGTAAAACACAGGGGGCCTAACTTATCTATGGTAAAACACAGGGGGCCTAACTTATCTATGGTAAAACACAGGGGGCCTAACTTATCTATGGTAAAACACAGGGGCCTAACTTATCTACGGTAAAACACAGGGGGCCTAACTTATCTATGGTAAAACACAGGGGACCTAACTTATCTATGGTAAAACACAGGGGGCCTAACTTATCTATGGTAAAACACAGGGGGCCTAACTTATCTATGGTAAAACACAGGGGGCCTAACTTATCTATGGTAAAACACAGGGGGCCTAACTTATCTATGGTAAAACACAGGGGACCTAACTTATCTATGGTAAAACACAGGGACCTAACTTATCTATGGTAAAACACAGGGGCCTAACTTATCTATGGTAAAACACAAGGGGCCTAACTTATCTATGGTAAAACACAGGGGGCCTAACTTATCTATGGTAAAACACAGCGGGCCTAACTTTTTATTTTGGGTGTCTAGTTTCTTCCATTTTACTGCCGCTGCTGCCGAGTAAGTTGCACCGCAAAGGGGTCACTAAGACCATGTTCACACGGTGGATTTTGCTTGGTGGGTCCCGCTGCAAAATCGGACGCAGAATTATTCCTGCCGTCAACCAAAAGATTCCTACTCCCATTCACTTCAGATCGGGCAGGACGCTTCTTTTGCCCGCTAGTTGAAAAAATCAGCTAGCGGTAAAAAGAGGCATCCGCCTCCCACTGAAATAGAGATCTGCAGAACATTGCTCTCTCCTCTCTACCTCCTGACAGATACATAGTGATATATTCTGCAGATTATTGTCCAACTGACTACTCTAGAGATCTGCAGAACATTGCTCCTCTACCTCCTGACAGATACATAGTGATATATTCTGCAGATTATTACACCACTGACTTCTCTAGAGATCTGCAGAACATTGCTCCTCTAACTCCTGACAGATACATAGTGATATATTCTGCAGATTATTACACAACTGACCTCTCTGGAGATCTGCAGCACATTGCTCCTCTACCTCCTGACAGATACATAGTGTCTGCAGATTATTACACCACTGACTTCTCTAGAGATCTGCAGAACATTGCTCCTCTAACGACTGACAGATACATAGTGATATATTCTGCAGATTATTACACCACTGACCTCTCTAGAGATCTGCAAGACATTGCACCTCTACCCCTGACAGATACATAGTGATATATTCTGCAGATTATTACACCACTGACTTCTCTAGAGATCTGCAGAACATCGCTCCTCTAACTCCTGACAGATACATAGTGATATATTCTGCAGATTATTACACCACTGACCTCTCTGGAGATCTTCAGAACATTGCTCCTCTACCTCCTGACATACATAGTGATATATTCTGCAGATTATTACACCACTGAACTCTCAAGAGATCTGCAGAACATCGCTCCTCTAACTCCTGACAGATACATAGTGATATATTCTGCAGATTATTACACCACTGACCTCTCTAGAGATCTGCAGGACATTGCTCCTCTACCCCTGACAGATACATAGTGATATATTCTGCAGATTATTACACCACTGACCTCTCCGGAGATCTGCAGAACATTGCTCCTCTACCGCCTGACAGATACATAGTGATATATTCTGCAGATTATTACACCACTGACTTCTCTAGAGATCTGCAGAACATTGCTCCTCTAACTCCTGACAGATACATAGTGATATATTCTGCAGATTATTACACAACTGACCTCTCTGGAGATCTGCAGAACATCGCTCCTCTAACGACTGACAGATACATAGTGATATATTCTGCAGATTATTACACCACTGACCTCTCTAGAGATCTGCAGGACATTGCTCCTCTACCCCTGACAGATACATAGTGATATATTCTGCAGATTATTACACCACTGAACTCTCAAGAGATCTGCAGAACATCGCTCCTCTAACTCCTGACAGATACATAGTGATATATTCTGCAGATTATTACACCACTGACCTCTCTAGAGATCTGCAGGACATTGCTCCTCTACCCCTGACAGATACATAGTGATATATTCTGCAGATTATTACACCACTGACCTCTCTAGAGATCTGCAGAACATTGCTCCTCTTCCTCCTGACAGATACATAGTGATATATTCTGCAGATTATTATACCACTGACCTCTCTAGAGATCTGCAGAACATTGCTCCTCTACCTCCTGACAGATACATACTGATATATTCTGCAGATTATTACACCACTGACCTCTCTGGAGATCTGCAGAGCATTGCTCCTCTACCTCCTGACAGATACATAGTGATATATTCTGCAGATTATTACACCACTGACCTCTCTAGACATCTGCAGAACATTGCTCCTCTACCTCCTGACAGATACATAATGATATATTCTACAGATTATTACACCACTGACTTCTCTAGAGATCTGCAGAACATCGCTCCTCTAACTCCTGACAGATACATAGTGATATATTCTGCAGATTATTATACCACTGACCTCTCTAGAGATCTGCAGAACATTGCTCCTCTACCTCCTGACAGATACATACTGATATATTCTGCAGATTATTACACCACTGACCTCTCTGGAGATCTGCAGAACATTGCTCCTCTACCTCCTGACAGATACATAATGATATATTCTGCAGATTATTACACCACTGACCTCTCTAGAGATCTGCAGAACATTGCTCCTCTTCCTCCTGACAGATACATAGTGATATATTCTGCAGATTATTATACCACTGACCTCTCTAGAGATCTGCAGAACATTGCTCCTCTACCTCCTGACAGATACATACTGATATATTCTGCAGATTATTACACCACTGACCTCTCTGGAGATCTGCAGAACATTGCTCCTCTACCTCCTGACAGATACATAGTGATATATTCTGCAGATTATTACACCACTGACCTCTCTAGACATCTGCAGAACATTGCTCCTCTACCTCCTGACAGATACATAATGATATATTCTACAGATTATTACACCACTGACTTCTCTAGAGATCTGCAGAACATCGCTCCTCTAACTCCTGACAGATACATAGTGATATATTCTGCAGATTATTACACCACTGACCACTCTAGAGATCTGCAGAACATTGCTCCTCTACCTCCTGACAGATACATAGTGATATATTCGGCAGATTATTATACCACTGACCTCTCTAGAGATCTGCAGAACATTGCTCCTCTAACTCCTGACAGATACATAGTGATATATTCTGCAGATTATTACACAACTGACCTCTCTGGAGATCTGCAGCACATTGCTCCTCTATCTCCTGACAGATACATAGTGATATATTCTGCAGATTATTACACCACTGACTTCTCTAGAGATCTGCAGAGCATTGCTCCTCTAACTCCTGACAGATACATAGTGATATATTCTGCAGATTATTACACCACTGACCTCTCTAGAGATCTGCAGAACATCGCTCCTCTAACTCCTGACAGATACATAGTGATATATTCTGCAGATTATTACACAACTGACCTCTCTAGAGATCTGCAGGACATTGCTCCTCCACCCCTGACAGATACATAGTGATATATTCTGCAGATTATTACACCACTGACCTCTCTAGAGATCTGAAGAACATTGCTCCTCTTCATCCTGACAGATACATAGTGATATATTCTGCAGATTATTACACCACTGACCTCTCTAGAGATCTGCAGAACATTGCTCCTCTACCTTCTGACAGATACATAGTGATATATTCTGCAGATTATTACACCACTGACCTCTCTAGAGATCTGCAGAACATTACTCCTCTACCTCCTGGCAGATACACAGTGATATATTCTGCAGATTATTACACCACTGACCTCTCTAGAGATCTGAAGAACATTGCTCCTCTTCATCCTGACAGATACATAGTGATATATTCTGCAGATTATTACACCACTGACCTCTCTAGTGATCTGCAGAACATTGCTCCTCTACCTTCTGACAGATACATAGTGATATATTCTGCAGATTATTACACCACTGACCTCTCTAGAGATCTGCAGAACATTACTCCTCTACCTCCTGGCAGATACACAGTGATATATGCTGCAGATTATTACACCACTGACCTCTCTGGAGATCTGCAGAACATTGCTCCTCTACCTCCTGACAGATACATAGTGATATATTCTACAGATTATTACACCACTGACTTCTCTAGAGATCTGCAGAACATCGCTCCTCTAACTCCTGACAGATACATAGTGATATATTCTGCAGATTATTACACCACTGACCTCTCTAGAGATCTGCAGAACATTACTCCTCTACCTCCTGGCAGATACACAGTGATATATGCTGCAGATTATTACACCACTGACCTCTCTAGAGATCTGCAGAACATTGCTCCTCTACCTCCTGACAGATACATAGTGATATATTCTGCAGATTATTACACAACTGACCTCTCCGGAGATCTGCAGAACATTGCTCCTCTACCTCCTGACAGATACATAGTGATATATTCTGCAGATTATTATACCACTGACCTCTCTAGAGATCTGCAGAACATTGCTCCTCTACCTCCTGACAGATACATAGTGATATATTCTGCAGATTATTACACCACTGACTTCTCTAGAGATCTGCAGAACATTGCTCCTCTACCTCCTGACAGATACATACTGATATATTCTGCAGATTATTACACCACTGACCTCTCTGGAGATCTGCAGAACATTGCTCCTCTGTAACACCTGACAGATAAATAGTTTTATATTCTGCAGATTATTACACCTCTGACCTCTCTGGAGATCTGCAGAACATTGCTCTCTCCTCTCTACCGCCTGCCAGATACATAGTGATATATTCTGCAGATTATTACACCACTGGCCTCTCTAGAGATCTGCAGAACATTGCTCCTCTACCTTCTGACAGATACATAGTGATATATTCTGCAGATTATTACACCACTGACCTCTCTAGAGATCTGCAGAACATTGCTCCTCTACCTCCTGACAGATACATAGTGATATATTCTACAGATTATTACACCACTGACTTCTCTAGAGATCTGCAGAACATCGCTCCTCTAACTCCTGACAGATACATAGTGATATATTCTGCAGATTATTACACCACTGACCTCTCTAGAGATCTGCAGAACATTACTCCTCTACCGCCTGGCAGATACACAGTGATATATGCTGCAGATTATTACACCACTGACCTCTCTAGAGATCTGCAGAACATTGCTCCTCTACCTCCTGACAGATACATAGTGATATATTCCGCAGATTATTACACCACTGACCTCTCTAGAGATCTGCAGAACATTGCTCCTCTACCTCCTGACAGATACATACTGATATATTCTGCAGATTATTACACCACTGACCTCTCTGGAGATCTGCAGAACATTGCTCATCTACCTCCTGACAGATACATAGTGATATATTCTGCAGATTATTACACCACTGACCTCTCTAGAGATCTGCAGAACATTGCTCCTCTATCTCCTGACAGATACAGAGTGATATATTCTGCAGATTATTACACCACTGACCTCTCTGAAGATCTGCAGAATATTGCTCCTCTACCTCCTGACAGATAAATAGTGTAATATTCTGCAGATTATTACACCACTAACCTCTCTAGAGATCTGCAGAACATTGCTCCTCTACCTCCTGACAGATAAATTGTGATATATTCTGCAGATTATTACACCACTGACCTCTCTGGAGATCTGCAGAATATTGCTCTGTCCTCTCTACCTCCTGATAGATACTTATTGATATATTCTGCAGATTATTACACCTGACTTTTCCACACCCTTATGATCCCTGTAGATAAAAGGCTCCCTGGATAAATTCCCCAATATATATATGAAAACACTGAAAATTGTAAAGAAAATATATGTTTATTCCAGAATCCAGTAGAATTGCTGTGCGGTTTTCTCCGGCCCTTTAACATGTGATGATCTGTGACATGAAGAAGAGGAGGGTCCTTCTTCACACGTGGATATGGCCGCCAGTCCACCCTTACACAGCTCAGTCCTGGATCATAAGAGAGCGTAAAACATTTTTCTATTTTTTCACAGTTGTATCCTAGAAAAGACAAACAATGTGAATTAGCCCAAAAATTCACAAAACCTTCACCACAAGGATATGAAGACGGAGCAGAAGACGTCGGACTTACCGGATCTCGCTTCTGTTCTGCACATCACTGGTTCTCAGCGCTGGAGGAGTCTTCATGACAATTTCAGATGGTTTAGGTGGTAAAGACCACCATGTTGGGGTGACAAAAGATGGTGAATGGGCCCTGAGCGACAGATGGAACAAAACAGGCCCCTTTCTCTCCCGGGGGTTCGGGGCCCTGATGGTAAATGGGCCCCGAGTGGCAGATGGAATTAAAATGCCCACTTTCTCTTCCGGGGGTTTGAGGCCCTGGTGGTAACAGTAACCCCTGAAAGGTCCTCCATCTCCACATCCTCTGGAAGTTGGCGTCCGCGAACTTCCTTTTTGTCTTTCTTATCCTCCATATCCTCCATCTCTATATCATCAGGAAATTGGCGTCCGCCAACCTCCATTTTCTCGTCCTCCTCCACGTCCTCCATCTCTACATCATCGGGAAATTGACGTCCGCCAACCTCCATTTTCTCTACAATCCTCATCTTGAAAAACATCTTCACTATCCTCCTCTTCATCAAAGACACCTTCATGATGAGAGCCAGCAAGAGAAACCGACACCGTGGTCAATGTGTGACCCCAATTTATAGACTTGATGATGTCATAAGATGTTTACACATCCAGATTAAGAGGTGTAGAGAAATAGAATCTGCCCACATTCTAGATGACATCACAAGAAGCGTATCTCAGTGATCCGGTGGCCATATAAAACGTAATATGGTACAAGAATACAGACAGTAGGGTCACACTACACCCTCTGGGGAAGTCTCTATCATCTCAAAGAATTCTCAAATCAATGTGGTCAATTCCACTGGGTTCCTAAAACGTAATCGCACCCATAAAACGTACAACACGGGCGTTTACATATACAGTAAAAATTAAACAAAACCATTTTTTTCATAAAAAGTGTTTTTTTTTTTTGTACAAGTGGGAAAAAAAATACACATATGTGGTATCACCACGATCGTAACGACCAGAGCAATAAAGTTAACACAGTATTTAAACAGCATGGTGAAAACCGTAAAAAACTAAAAAAAATAAAAAAAACATGGCAAAAGTGTTTTTTTTTACCCCCCACAAAAAATATAATAAAAGTTAATCAATATATCATATGTACCCAAAAATGGTGCCATTAAAGAAAATAACTTGTTTGGCATAAAAAAAAAAAGCCCTTATACAGCGTTATTGACGGAACAATACAAAAATTACGGCTCTTGGAAAGCGGAGATGCAAAAACAAATTATTTATGTTTAAAAATATTTTTAATGTGCAACTAAAATTTATATTCACCAAACCCGGTGAATTGCACAACAAGCAGAGAGATGAGGCCTCTTTTAGCCTTTAAGATTAACGGCCAGGAGCGGCGGCGTGATGCACTGATTGAAAGTCTGTATCCTACAAAACAGAGAACGGCAGAGGTCTCTGTCATAGATTTCAACTAGAACCGCCTCCTGATAGGCCGTATAACCCCTAAGTCCACAAAGTCAATAGCGAGCACAGCATCTAAGTGGTTGACAGAGGGAGGGGCTTCTTCTGTACAATAGCAGGTTATCGCGGGGGTGCCAACGGTTGCGATGGCAACTGGAGGCCTAACAATGGCCTCGTGGCCTGCCATGTACTGAAGCCTATTAGGCCCTGCCAGAATGCAGTGTATTATACCAGCTAAGACGTGATTGGATCCTCAATTCCCCTAGTGGAACAAAAAACTAAAAAGAATGCTCTAGAAAAATAAAAAAACAAAAATTGCCACTCTCTCTTTATAAAGTCATTATTAAAAAATATATATAAAACTATACACAACTAGTATTGCCACATCCATAAAGACACAAAAATAATCACATCATTTATCCTGCGCGGTAAACGCTGTAAGAAAAATATAAAAAAAAATTACAGATATTCTGTTTTTGGTCACATCACCTCCAAAACATTGGAATATAAAGCTACCAAAAAAAGCCCTCACAGCTCTGCAGATGGAAAAAGTTATGGCTCTCAGAATATGGCGACTTTATGTAAGGCTATGTTCACACTGAGTTTTTTTACAAGTTTTTTGACGCGGAAACCGCGCCGGAAAACTCGTCAAAAACGGCCCGAAAATGCCTCCCGTTTATTTCTCGCGGGACAAAGAAGGGACATGCCCTATTTTCGGGCGTTTACGCCTCTGACCTCCCATTGACTTCAATGGGAGGCAGAGAAAGCGTATTTTGCGGCGTTTTATGCCCGCGGTGCTCAAAGGCCGCGGGCAAAAACGCTGCGAAAAATGCCGCGAAAATCGGCGTGCAGGGAGAGGAAAATCTGCCTCAAACTTACAAACGAAATTTTGAGGCAGAAATTCCGCCTGCAAAAAAACTCTGTGTGAACATAGCCTTAGTGTTTTTATTGTGAAAAAGTAGTGAAACATAAAAAAAAGAATATAAATTTAGTATGGCCGTAATCATAGTTAACCGCCGAATAAAGTTAACAGGTCGTCTATGCCATGAATAGAGATGAGCGAACCGAGACAACCGAACCCGGTTTCGGTCCGAACACCGGGAAAAGTTCGGTTCGCAGCGAATCCGAACTTCACCGGGTTCGGCCGAACACGTTTTGACCGAACCTGGTCAAAAATATTATACAAATCGGCAGCCACTTATTTCTATCAATCACTGATAGAGAAAAGAGGCTGCTGATTAAAAATAAAATAAAAAGCATTTCATACGTACCCGGTCGTTGTCTTGGTGACGAGTCCCTCTTCTTCCTCCAGTCCGACCTTCTTTCCTGACGCGGCAGCCTGTGATTGGCTGCAGAGGCCGCTGCAGCCTGTGATTGGCTGCAGAGGCCGCTGCAGCCTGTGATTGGCTGCAGAGGCCGCGGCAGCCTGTGATTGGCTGCAGCGGTCACATGGGCTGTAACGTCATCCAGGAATGTCGGGCCGGATGTCGAGAGGGACGCATCACAAAGGCAACGGCCGGGAGACCGGACTGGAGGAAGCAGAAAGTTCTCGGTAAGTATGAACGTCTTTTTTTTTACAGGTTACTCTATATTCTGATCGGAATTCACTGTCCAGGGTGCTGAAAGAGTTACTGCCGATCAGTTAATTCTTTCAGCACCCTGGACAATGACTATTTACTGACGTCGCCTAGCAACGCTGCCGTAATGACGGGTGCACACATGTAGCCACCCGTCATTACGGGGCCTCATGCACCCGACCGTAAAAACACCCGTTATTACGGGTCGTAATTACGACCCGAAATAGCGGGCCCATAGACTTCTGTTAGCCACGGGTACCTTCCCGTTTTCTCACGGGAAGGTGCCCGTGCCGTTAAAAAGATAGACCATGTTCTATTTTTTTTTTTTACGGGCCGTGCTCCTATACTTTATAATGGGAGCACGGCTCGGAAAAACGACCGGCTGCGCGTGGCCGGCCGTGCCCGGCCGTGCTCATCTCCTGAAATACTCTGTGCTGCCTTAAACTCTGTGGACAGGTCAGGATCCTGTTTCTTTTAAATGCTGCTGGGGAACCCGCTCGATCCACTATATAAGGCTGCGCTACAGTGCTTGGGAATAAGTGACTGGGGCAGAAGAGGATGGAGGCGCAGCCTTATATAGTGGATCGAGCGGGTTCCCCAGCAGCATTTAAAAGAAACAGGATCCTGACCTGTCCACAGAGTTTAAGGCAGCACAGAGTATTTCAGGAGATGAGCGTGCGGATCTTGTGCGGGGTGGTGACTTGACAATCATGTGAAGGTGTTATTGAGGACAGGAGTGGGGGAGAGGTAACAGACTGAGAGCTACGTAATGGTAAGAGCAGAGTTCACAGCAGCACTGAATCTGCACGCTCCTCTCCTGAAATATTCTGTGCTGCCTTAGGCCTCATTTACACGAGCGTAATATACGCGCGTGCGATGCGCGTGCTTTTCACGCGTGTCGTACGCACCTATATTACTCTATGGGGCAGTTTAGACGATTCGTGAATTTTGCGCAGCGTGAGTGCGTTGCGTAAAACTCATGACATGTTCTATAATCGTGCGTTTTTCGCGCATCACGCACCCATTGAAGTCAATGGGTGCGTGAAAACCACGCATGCCGCACGGAAGCACTTCCGTGCGAACTGCGTGATTCGCGCAAGAGCTGTCAAAAGGATGAATGTAAACAGAAAAGCACCACGTGCTTTTCTGTTTACAAACATCCAAACGGAGTGTCAAATTAGAGATGAGCGCACCGAACTTCACCGGGTTCGGCCGAACTCATTTTGACCGAACCCGGCAAAAAAATTTCCAGTACGCGACGTCGGGAGACAGTCACTCTCCACGGTGCTGAAAGAGTTAAACTGGTTCAGCACCATGGACAGTGACTTCCGATCACAATATACATGTACGTGTAAAAAAAAACAGAAGTTCTGACTTACCGAGAACTCCCGGGTTCTTCCTCCAGTCTGACCTCCCGGGATGACAATTCTGTCCAAGTGACAGCTGCAGCCAATCACAGGCCAAGCACAGGCTGCAGCCAATCACAGGCTGCAGCGGTCACTTGGACTGCCGCGTCATCCTGGGAGGTGGGGCCGGATGACAAGAGAGGGACGCGTCACCAAGGCAACGGCCAGGAGACCGGACTGGAGGAAGCAGGACGTTCTTGGTAAGTATGAACGTCTTTTTTTTATTCACAGATTGGTGTATATTTTGATCGGCATTCACTGTCGAGGGTGCTGAAAGAGTTACTGCCGATCAGTTAGCTCTTTCAGCACCCTGGACAGTGACGGACGTCGACTGGCCTCATCTCTATGATGGCGGCTGCGCGAAAATCATGCAGCCGCGCATCATACACGGATGACACACGGAGCTGTCAAGTGCCTTTTGCGCGCGCAAAACGCTGCGTTTTTTGCGCGCGCAAAACGCACACGCTCGTGTAAATCAGGCCTTAAACTCTGTGGACAGGTCGCTTTAAAAAAAATAAAAAATTCCTGTTTTATGATCACCTCTCATCCCAAGAAATTGTATAAAAAAATATCCTGATGTGCAGGCCACAAATTTTAGCTTAGGGGGACAAGCACACAGCACTGGACCAATAGTAGCTGCCCGTCCTTAACCTGTTTACCTCCACCTACGGTATAAAGGCGGCAGAGGTAAATGGGCTTTAAATTGTTAAAAGATGGCAGCTGGTTGTGTTTTCAGGTTGGGATCGTACACGCAAACTAATCCCGCTTAGGGCTTGTTCACACCTGCATCAGTGTTTATGTGGAGGCCTAAAACCACAAAATTACCGTCTGGTTTCCGTCATGGTATCCGTGATTATGCCAAAAACAAAAGCGCAGCAGGCTGCGCTATGGTTTCCGGTATTTTCGTCCAGATCTTTCACAGAGCCTCCAACGCAGATGTGAATAGGCTCTTACCTGCATAGTTACTCAATACTTCCGCTACACAATGACCACATAGTGACTGAATAATATTACCATACTGTTACTGAATCAAAACCACTGAACAAAAACCAATATCACCACCTTATAGTGACCATATAATCATAGATTCCGGTCCTACACAGGGGCTCTACAGACCATATAAGTGATTACAGTACAGTGACATGCATTGACCATATAGTGTTAGATACCGGTCCTACACAGGAACTCTACAGACCATATAAGTGATTACAGTACAATGACATCCAGTGACCATATAGTGGTAAATACTGGTCCTACACAGGAGGGTTGTAGACCATATACAGCACAGTGACTCACAGGTGACGTCTTCTCAGATTAGATTTGTTCACTTTCCCTTTTCTTCTCCATCCTGCCCAGAAACCTAAAACGACTTCTACCCATGAATCCCCTCTGCAGAATTTAAAATACAGACAAGTTGGTTTCCTGCTTTTCTTGCATTCATCCCACCTATACCCCATCCTCTAAACAAACTCGTCATCTACAGTGCGCCAGATAGTAGTAATGCCACCCACTTGGTGCCCCACACCATAATAGCGCCCCCTTTGTGCACCCATACAGTAATAGTGCCCCCTTTATGCCCCCATATACTAATGTTGCCATTAACAGGCCCGCTTCTCTTCCAGGCCCAGTTGTGATTGTAGTGGTTGCTACCTGACCCAGATGGGAGACGGACCCACTGATAACAGTGGGCTGATATTTTTATCCTCAGACAGGAGACCCTGTGGGGATGGTGGCCCTGGGCATTTGCCCAGTTTGACCCCCATCCTAACACCAACCCTGTAGAAAAGTGTTCTAACAGACGCACAGGTGTAGCGCGGCCACGGGGGTGGTCATGGGAATGATGGTGTCACGTACTCTAAGCCTACGGCTCCCTCGGTCTCCAGGACATTGAGAGTTACTCGTTAGGGTGTCTCCCGGCCTGCCAGACTGAGGCAATTATTTAGTTCAGCCTGGGATAGTTGACCTTTGTCTGTAATTAGAGTTTCCTTGCCTGGTGATTTCCCTTGTCTTGAGACTCCCCTGAGCGACTTGCTTTTTGACTTTTTGTGACCTCTGACTCCTGGACTCCTGACTTGTCATTGCCTTCTGACTTTTGTTTTTCCGTACTTTCCCGGTTTGACCCTGCCTGCCTTTTGCATCCGAAAGACGAGGGGCTCCGACCCTGTATCGACTACCATCAGCTTAACAATATTACTATAAAGAACCAACACAGCTCATCCCCGATCTATTTAATCAGGTTCAGGGGGCCAAATGGTTCTCTAAGTTTGGCATGCGGGGGGGGGGGGGGGCTTATGACCTGATTAGAGTTTATAAGGGGGATGAGTGGAAGACTGCCTTTAACACCCCCAAAGGGCACTTTAAGTACATGGTGATGCCCTTCGGTCTATGTAATGTGCCGGCTGTGTTCCAGACTTTCATAAATTATATTTTTAGAGACTATCTGGGGCTCTTCTTGGTGGTATACTTAGATGACATTTTGGTGTTTTCCAAAGACTGGGACCCGCACGTCAAACATGTCTGGACTGTCCTCCACATTCTCAGGGCCAATAATTTGTTTGCTAAATTTGAAAAATGTAGTTTTGGTATTCAAGAGATGCCTTTCATGGGACGCATCCTTAGCCCTGAGGATTTCCGCATGGATCCTGCCAGGCTCCAGGCGGTATCTGACTGGGTTCGGCCTGTTCCCTGAAAGCCCTCCAAAGGTTTTTAGGGTTCGCTAATTATTACAGACGTTTTATCGAAAAATTTTCAGTAATTGCCAAACCCCTTACTGACCTCACCCGTAAAAGTGCGTATCTCCTCCACTGGTCTCTGTAGGCGGTCCGAGCCTTCGAGCTCCTTAAGGGGTGCTGTTCCTCTGCCCCAGTACTAATCCAACCGGATTATACTCAACCCTTTATTGTGGAGGTGGATGCTTCCGAGGTGGGTGTGGGAGCAGTATTGTCTCAGGGTCCTACTTCTCACTCACCTCCGACCCTGTGCCTTCTTTTCCCATAAGTTCTTTCCCTCTGAGCAAAATTATGATGTGGGTAATCGGGAACTGCTGGCCATCAAATGGGCCTTGGAGGGATGGCATAATTTTCTCGAAGGGGCAAGACATCGGGTCACAGTCCTCACTGACCATAAAAATTTAGTCTTTCTAGATTCAGCCAAGAGACTCAAACCCAGAAAGACTAGATGGGCTCTATTTTTTACCAGGTTCAATTTTGTTCTTACCTACAGGCCTGGTTCAAAGAATATTAAAGCGGATACTTTGTTCCGTAGTTTTCTGGCCACCCCTCCGCCTGAGACCAAACCCGAAGGAGTATTGCTTCCTGGTGCGGTACTGGCAACCGTAGACTCTGACCTGACCACAGAGATCACGGCCAGCCAGGACTCTGCCCCTTCCAGAGGGCAAATTGTTTGTACCCCTAGACCTCCGGCTTAGGCTCCTCCAGGAGTGTCATGACTCAGTCCAGTCAGGTCACCAGGGACCTTGTCATCCGTGGTTTCTGGTGGCCAGGGCTGCTACGGGATGTCCGAGTCTACGTGGTCTCATGTGAGACCTGCGCCCGGTCTAAAACTCCCAGATCCCGACCTGCAGGCTTGCTGTGTCCTTTGCCGGTGCCCGAAGGACCCTGGACCCATCTAGCCATGGATTTTATCACCGATCTGCCTTCATCCCAGGGCAGGTCGGTGATCTGGGTAGTTGTAGACCGGTTTAGTAAAATGGCTCACTTCATTCCCCTGAAGAAATTGCCCAATGCTAAAGAGTTAACCTCTTTATTAAACATATTTTACGTTTGCACGGGGTACCTGTTAACATCGTCTCTGACAGGGGGGTCCAATTTGTATCATTGTTTTGGAGGGCGTCCTGCAAGCAGTTTGGACTAGACTTGTCCTTTTCATCGGGCTTTCATCCAGAAACTAATGGCCAGACTGAGAGGACCAATCAGTCTCTGGAACAGTATCTCAGATGTTTCGTGGCCGACGCTCAGGATAAATGGTTCAGGTTTTTGGTGCTTGGGTAACTTGCCCTCAATAATCACATCAGCACATCGCCAGGAGTTTCTTTGCTAATTATGGTTTTAATCCCCGGTTTTCTTCATTTTCCCCATGTGTATCAGATAACCCTGAAGTGGAGCTTCTCACTGGGAAATTGAGGGTCATCTGGGACCACGTCCAGAGTAATCTCAGGGCAGCCCAGGACCACCAGCGGCTTCAAGCCAATAAAAGGCGTTCGGCTAATCCTGATTTCTCGGTGGGAGATCCGGTTTGGTTATCTTCCAAGAACCTCTGCCTGAGGGTACCCTCCTGAAAGTTCACCCCCAGGTACATCGGTCCTTATGAAGTCATGGAGAGGATCAACCCCGTCTCCTTGCGCTTAAAATTACCCCCCCACCTTCTTCGCATCCACGATATGTTTCATTCCTCCCTTCTGAAAAGATTTGTCCCCCCCCATCCTTCCCATAGGGAAACCGCCATCCCAGTTTTAACATCCGAGGGACAGGAGTTTGAGGTGGCCAGGTTGCTGGACAGTATAAAGGTTCAGGGGTCTATCCAGTACCTGGTCCATTGAAAAGGATATGGTCCAGTGGAAAGGACTTGGGTCCCAGTCCGAGATTTCCACGCTCGGACCCTTATAAATAACTTTCATAAAAAGTTTCCGAATAGACCTGGTACGGGGGTTGAGGGTCCAGTGGCCCCTCGTAAAAGGGGGGTACTGTCACGTACTCTCCAGGACATCGAGAGTTACTTGCTCGGGCGTCGCCCGGCCTGGCAGACTGAGGCAGTCTGCAGCCAATAGGAGCTCATGAGCGTCAGGCCAATCAAAGCCTGGCTGATGTTCCTGAGCTCCCGTCCTCACCTTAATTAGTTCAGCCTGGGATAGTAGGCCTTTGTCTGTAATTAGAGTTTCCTTGCCTGGTGCTTTCCCTTGTTTTCAGACTCCCCTTGCTTTTTGACATCTTGTGACCTGACCTCGGCTGGTCTCTTGATGTAAAGGATCTGCCAGACACAGCTTCTGTGTCGACCCCCGTGGTTAATCAGTCTGCACCTGCTCCTAGGTCTGATAGAGTGACTCGATCTGGGCTCCTATATGACAAGGTAGATGTCGTTCATCGGGAACTGTGCATAGTATGGGCCCAGGTTCAGAAGAACCTAGAGGTGTCCCAGAGCTTACAAAAGACTCAGGCAAATAGAAGACGTTCTGCTAATCCCTTGTTTGTGGGCGGGGTTCTGGTGTGGCTGTCTTCAAAAAATTTGCGCCTTAAAGTCACGTCCAAAAAATTTGCTCCCCGGTATATAGGGCCGTACAAGGTCATTGAGGTCCTTAACCCTGTCTCCTTCCGACTGGAGTTACCCCCGTCTTTTCGAATATACAACGTGTTTCATGCCTCCCTCCTGAAACGCTGCTCCCCGTCCTTGGCTACCTCGAGGAAATCTCTGGTCCCTGTTCTCACCCCTGAAGGGGTAGAATTCGAGGTGGCCAAGATTGTGGACAGCAGGATAGTCCAAGGCTCCCTCCAGTACCTGGTCCATTGGAGAGGATACGGGCCTGAGGAGAGGACTTGGGTACCTGCCCGGGATGTTCACGCTGGGGTATTGCTCAGGAGGTCCCATCTTCGGTTCCCCAAAAAGCCAGGTCCACCTAGAAAGGGTCCAGTGGCCCCTCATAAAAGGGGGGGTACTGTAAGGAACCAGTATCCCCTTCCTTTGATTCCTGATCTCTTCAATCAGGTTCAGGGGGCCCAATGATTCTTTAAGTTTGATCTTCGTGGGGCTTATAACCTTATCCGCATCAGAGAGGGGGATGAGTGGAAGACTGCGTTTAACACGCCCGAAGGTCATTTCGAATACCTCATCATGCCCTTTGGGTTGTGTAATGCTCCCGCGGTCTTCCAGAATTTCATAAATGAGATTTTAAGAGACTACCTGGGGATATTTCTTGTAGTGTACCTTGATGACATACTTGTGCTTTCCAAGGACTGGTCCTCCCACATTGAGCATGTCAGGAAGGTGCTCCAGGCACTTTGGGAAAACAAACTCTTTGCTAAAACCGAAAAATGTGTTTTTGGGGTGCAGGAGATACAATTTTTGGGTCAAATCCTCACTCCTAATGAATTCCGCATGGACCCTGCCAAGGTTCAGGCTGTGGCTGAATGGGTCCAACCTGCCTCCCTGAAGGCGTTAGAGTGCTTCCTGGGGTTTGCTAATTATTACAGGAGATTTATTGCTAACTTCTCGGTCATCGCTAAGCCTCTTATGGATCTTACTCGCAAAGGTGCTGATCTCCTCCACTCGCCTCCGGAGGCGGTTCAGGCTTTTGAGGTCCTTAAGAAGTGCTTTATCTCGGCCCCACTGCTGAATCAGCCTAACCAAATGGAGCCATTCATCGTGGAGGTTGACGCCTCCGAGATGGGAGTGTGTACTGTCTTGTCCCAGGGTACCAGGTCCCTCACCCATCTTCGTCCCTGCGCCTACTTCTCCAGGAAGTTCTCGCACACTGAGAGTAACTATGACATTGGCAACCGCGAACCCTTAGCCATTAAATTGGCATTTGAAGAGTGGCGCCACTTCCTGGAGGGGGCTAGGCACCAGGTAACGGTCCTAACCGACCACAAGAATCTGGTTTTCCTAGAATCTGCCCGGAAGCTAAACCCGAGGCAAGCTCGATGGGCGTTGTTTTTTACTAGATTAAACTTTTTGGTCACCTATAGGGCTGGGTCTAAAAATATTAAAGCTGATGCACTGTCGCATAGCTTCATGGCCAGCCCTCCTTCGGAGGAAGATCCTGCTTGTGTTTTGACCCCAGGTATAATCATTTCCTCTGTTGCTTCTCACTTAGTCTCCGAAATTGCGGCTGATCAAGGTTCATCTCCCGGGAATCTTCCTGAGAACAAGCTGTTTGTTCCCCTGCAATTCCGGCTAAGGGTACTCAGGGAAATTTATGACTCTGCACTATTTGGCCATCCAGGCATCCTGGGTACCAAGCACCTCATTGCCAGAAACTATTGGTGGCCTGGGTTGCCTTAAGATGTTAAGGCCTACGTCGCCGCTTGTGAAATTTATGCTAGGTCCAAGACTCCCAGGTCCCGACCAGCGGGCTTACTATGTTCTTTGTCCATTCCCCAGAGACCTTGGACCCATATCTCCATGGATTTTATCACCGATCTGCCTCCATCTCAAGGCAAGTCGGTGGTGTGGGTTGTAGTAGACCGCTTCAGAAAGATGTGCCACTTTGTGCCCCTTAAGAAACTACCCAATGCTAAGACGTTAGCTACCTTATTTGTCAAACACATCCTGCGTCTCCATGGGGTTCCTGTAAATATTGTTTCTGACAGAGGGGTACAATTTGTTTCATTGTTTTGGAGAGCTTTCTGTAAAAAGTTGGAGATTGATCTGTCCTTCTCCTCGGCCTTCCATCCTGAAACTAATGGCCAACCCGAGAGGACTAATCAGTCTCTAGAACAATATTTAAGGTGTTTTATCTCTGACTGTCAATATGATTGGGTCTCCTTAATTTCCCTTACCGAATTTTCCCTTAATAACCGGGTCAGTAACTCGTCAGGGGTCTCCCCCTTTTTCTGTAATTTTGGGTTTAATCCACGGTTCTCCTCCGTTTCACCAGGTGGTTCCAACAATCCCAAGGTAGATGTCGTTCATCGGGAACTGTGCACAATCTGGGCCCAGGTTCAGAAGAACCTAGAGGTGTCCCAGAGCATACAAAAGACTCAGGCAGATAAAAGACGTTCTGCTAACCCCTTGTTTGTGGTCGGGGATCTGATGTGGCTGTCTTCAAAAAATTTGTGCATTAAAGTCCCGTCCAAAAAATGTTCTCCCCGGTATATAGGGCCGTACAAGGTCATTGAGGTCCTTAACCCTGTCTCCTTCCGACTGGAGTTACCCCAGTCTTTTCGAATACACAACGTGTTTCATGCCTCCCTCCTGAAACGCTGCTCCCCGTCCTTGGCTACCTCGAGGAAATCTCTGGTCCCTGTTCTCACCCCTGAAGGGGTGGAATTCGAGGTGGCCAAGATTGTGGACAGCAGGATGGTCCAAGGCTCCCTCCAGTACCTGGTCCAATGGAGAGGATACAGGCCTGAGGAGAGGACTTGGGTACCCGCCCGGGATGTTCACGCTGGGGTATTGCTCAGGAGGTTCCATCTTCGGTTCCCCAATAAGCCAGGTCCACCTAGAAAGAGTCCAGTGGCCCCTCATAAAAGGCGGGGTGCTGTAAAGGATCTGCCAGACACAGCTTCTGTGTCGACGCTCACGGTTAATCAGTCTGCACCTGCTCCTAGGTCTGATAGAGTGACTCGATCTGCTAACACTCAGGCTGGTAGGCTCAGGAGTGGGAGAACCTATCACAGCCTGGCCAGACGGTTCTAGCTCCCGCCCTCGGTCTGTTTATACCTTCACTTCCTGCTTGACTTTGCCTGTGATTCTTTCCTGTTTCCTGGCTCTGCTGCTCCTTCTATTATCATTATTGACCTTGCTTCATTTTGACCCTGGCTTTTCTGACTACGCTCCTGTTTGGTACCTCTTACACTCCTGGTTTGACTCAGCTCGTTCACTACTCCTGTTGCTCACGGTGTTGCCGTGGGCAACTGCCCCATTTCCCTTAGCTTCTGTGTACCCTTGTCTGTTTGTCTGTCGTGCACATATTGAGCGTAGGGACCGTCGCCCAGGTGTACGCCGTTGCCTAAGACGGGCCGTGCAAGTAGGCAGGGACTGAGTGGCGGGTAGATTAGGGCTCACCTGTCTGTCTCCCTACCCCATCATTACACCTGACTTTTCTTTGCCTTCTGACTTTTGTTTTTCCGCATTCTCCCGGTTTGACCCTGCCTGCCTGACTCCGCCTTTTGTGCCCGGACTTGTCCGCGGCGCAATTACCCTGCCTCTCCCTACGTGTACTTCCCAGGTGACCCTTTGTTATTTCGCACTGTCTCTGTCTTATTTCTTTGTCAGTTTCACTTTTACTAGTATAGAGAACGCCGCCCAGTTGTGCGCTGTCGTTTAGGTCGGGTCGTACAAGTAGGTAGGGAAAAAGGTTTGAGAAAAACAGGGACCTCACTGTTCACTGTTCACGCCGTTAAAACAAAACCCCCCAAAATATGGCGTAATTGCTGTTTTTTTGCCTATTTCACATCACAAAAATTTTTTGATTCAGCTTCCCAGTATATTATGCTGTAGAATAAATGGTGCTATGAAAAACTACAACTTGTCCCGCAAAACACAAGCTCTCATATGGCTATGTCGACGAAAAAATACAAAAAAAGCTATGGCTTTCGGAAGACGGGAAGGAAAAGGCTAAAATGAAAACACTCAAATTGGCCGTGTCCTTAAGAGCTTAAAGTTTATTCAATATACAGTAAAAATGTCTACAACTTTCTAATATACTTATACTTTGTGTTTCATTGTTCGGTCATTTAGAGACTAAAAATCTGTGACAGGACCCATCAGGCCGTCGTGGGAATGGGTAAGGTGAGTTTTATTTTTATTGGTGCAAAGGGGGCCTAACTTATCTATGGTAAAACACAGGGGGCCTAACGTATCTATGGTAAAACACATGGGCCTAACTTATCTATGGTAAAACACAGGGGGCCTAACTTATTTATGGTAAAAAACAGGGGGCCTAACTTATCCATGATAAAACACAGGGGGCCTGACTTATCTATGGTAAAACACAGGGGCCTAACTTATTTATGGTAAAAAACAGGGGGCTTAACTTATCTATGGTAAAACACAGGGGGCCTAACTTATCTATGGTAAAACACAGGGGGGCCTAACTTATCTATGGTAAAACACAGGGGCCTATCTTATCTATGGTAAAACACAGGGGGCCTAACTTATCTATGGTAAAACACAGGGGGCCTAACTTATCTATGGTAAAACACAGGGGGCCTAACTTATCTATGGTAAAACACAGGGGCCTAACTTATCTATGGTAAAACACAGGGGGTCTAACTTATCTATGGTAAAACACAGGGGGCCTAACTTATCTATGGTAAAACACAGGGGGCCTAACTTATCTATGGTGAAACACAGGGGCCTAACTTATCTATGGTAAAACACAGGGGGCCTAACTTATCTATGGTAAAACACAGGGGGGCCTAACTTATCTATGGTAAAATACAGGGGGGCCTAACTTATCTATGGTAAAACACAGGGGCCTAACTTATCTATGGTAAAACACAGGAGGCCTAACTTATCTATGGTAAAACACAGGGGCCTAACCAGGGCCGGCCCTAGGATAGATGGCGCCCATTGCGAAATGATCTTTCGGCGCCCCACCCCATCATTAAAAAAAAATGCCCCATAAAAACAATTATAATGCCCCTTTAGTGCCCCTAGACAGTATAATAATAATATTTAACAATATAATATATTACAACCCCTTCAAGGACACAGTATATTGTCCTCTAATTGTGCCCACAGTATTATGCCCCCTGTAGTACCCCTACACAGTATAATGTCCGCTTAGTGGCCCCCACACAGTATAGTGCCCCCTGTAGATTTTGCCATATAGCCTCCCTCTAGACAGTGCCATAATCCCCCACCTCCTTTTTGTAGATCGTGCCATACAGCCCCCCCACCTCCCCCTTGTAGACAGTGCCATACAGTCCCCCACCTCCCCCTTGTAGACCGTGTCCCCAAACAAAAACAAAAATTTTACTCACCTAGACCCATGACGAACTGAGCTGCTCCACGATGGGATCCTGTGGCCTAGTACAGAGTTTCCCAACCTTTTCGGACCCGAGGCAGGACTGGAAAATTAAAATTTCCTCAGGGTCCCCCTACCAAAAATAGTTCTGAGAAAGACAGAAAAAAGGCTGAGAACAAGCACTACACTCGTAGGGTTTGTTCACACACATTTTTTTAAGGCAAAAAAATCTGCCCCAAAATTCCTTCAGGAACTGACAGCGTTGTTTGACCTTTTTTTTGTGTTTTTTCTTAAGCTGTTGAAGCGAATGCAAAAGACGCAGGAAAAAAAAGCTCCAAACGAGCGCCGCAGGTATTTTCTGCCTCCTAAAAAAAAAAAAAAAAGACGACTAAGGGGGGACATGATTAACTTATATAAATATATTAATGGCACACACAAAAAATATGGTGAAATCCTGTTCCTTGTAAAACCCCCTCAAAAAACAAGGGGGCACTCCCTCCGTCTGGAGAAAAAAAGGTTTAACCTGCAGAGGCGACAAGCCTTCTTTACCGTGAGAACTGTGAATCTATGGAATAGCCTACAGCAGGAGCTGGTCACAGCAGGGACAGTAGATGGCTTTAAAAAAGGGTTAGATAATTTCCTAGAACAAAAAAGTATTAACTCCTATGTGTAGAAATTTTTCCTTCCCTTTTCCCGTCCCTTGGTTGAACTTGATGGACATGTGTCTTTTTTCAGCCGTACTAACTATGTAACTATGTAACTATGTAACTATTAATTTCAATTGGAGGTCAGAGTCGGAAACCACTTGAAGACCATCAGCCCCCCACTCACAGTAAAATGACCATCAGCTCCCCACTCACAGTAAAATGACCATCATCCCACCACTAACAGTAAAATGACCATCAGCCCACCACTCACAGATTCCCCCTGAAGGTAGCGCCACACAGCCCCTTGTAGGTAGCGCCACACAGCCCCTTGTGGGTAGTGCCACACAGCCCCTTGTGGGTAGCATCACACAGCCCCTTGTAGGTAGCACCACACAGCCCCCTTGTGGGTAGCGCCACAAAGCCCCCTTGAGGGTAGCGCCACACAGCCCCTTGTAGATAGCGCCACACAGCCCCCTTGTAGGGAGCACCACACAGCCCCCTGTAGGGAGTGCCGCACAGCCCCATGTAGGGAGTGCCGCACAGCCCCCTGGTAGGAAGTGCCGCACAGCCCCCTGGTAGGAAGTGCCGCAGAGCCCCCCTGCTAGAGAGTGCCGCACAGCCCCCTGCTAGGTAGTGCCACACAGCCCACAGCCCCCCTGTACGTAGTGCAAGGACTACGAAATGACCCTGATAGCTGGCGGGCAATAGACATTCAAAAAAGGACAACTGTGCAGGAGCACACAAAATACCCAGCTTTCCCAGCTAACAAATAAATGTGTGGAAATAAAATAAGATATAACTTTTATTTAGTCTAGGTAAAGGATTAATCCTCTTAGCTAGATTAAATAAAAATTATATCTTAGTTTATTTCCACACATTTATTTGATAGCTGGGAAAGCTGGGTATTTTGTGTGCTCCTGCACAGTTGTCCTTTTTTGTAGGTAGTGCCACTCAGCCCACACCCCCCTGTAGATTGAAACCCCCCCCTTCCAGTATAGATAGCGCCACTGTAGCTCCCTGAAGGAGCGGAATCCCCATGTGGCCAGGGATACTGCTCCTGCAGCGCTGCTTGATGTCTCTGTTCATATATGGACAGTGACATCAGGGGAAACTCCTGAAGCGGAATCCTCGTCCACAGCGTTGCTGACGCTGTGACCTTCGCTTCCACTCCAGGAGAAGCTCCTGTCGTCTGTGTCCATGACGTCATTAGCTTCTCATGGAGTGGAATCCCCGGTCATAGCGTCTGCAACGCTGTGACCAGGGATTCCACTTCAGGAGTTTCCCCTGATGTCACTGTCCATATATGGACAGAGACATCAAGCAGCGCTCCAGGAACGGAATACACGGGGATTCCGTTCCTTCAGAGAGCTACAGTGGCGCTAGTAGATAGCAGAGCAGGGAGATACCTCTCCGCTCTGCTATAGTGCCGTCGCTACCGCTATAGCAGCCGCAGCAGCTGCTAGCGGCGCCACCGCCCTCATGCCCGGTGTCACCGCTAGCAGCTGCTATGGCTGATACAGCGGTAGCCACTAAGTGAAGAAGCGCCCGGGTGGAAAGGCGACTGTAGTTAGTGTGTGTATCCGCGCTGCTAGTTGCAACGGCGCAGGGATACACACACCCGCTGGCGCCCCCCTTGCAGTGTGGCGGCTGGCGCCCTGTGCGACCGCTCTGGTCGAACGGATATAAGGTCGGCCATGGGCCTAACTTATCTATGGTAAAACACAGGGGGTCTAACTTATCTATGATAAAACACAGGGGGCCTAACTTATCTATGGTAAAACACAGGGGGCTTAACTTTTTATTTTTGGTGTCTAGTTTCTTCCATTTTACTGCCGCCGAGTAAGTTGCACCACAAAAGGGGTCACTAAGACCATGTTCACATGGTGGATTTTGCTTGGTGGGTCCTGCTGCAAAATCGGCCGAAGAATTATTCCTGCCGTCAGCCAAAAGATTCCTACTCCCATTCACTTCAGATCGGGCAGGACGCTTCTTTTGTCCACTAGTTGAAAAAATCAGCTAGTGGTAAAAAGAAGCATCCGCCTCCCACTGAAATAGAGATCTGCAGAACATTGCTCCCTCCTCTCTACCGCCTGACAGATACATAGTGATATATTCTGCAGATTATTATACCACTGATCTCTCTAGAGATCTACAGCAGAGGCTGGACGGCAGCACCGAGGGCTCAACGGGAAGCCTCCATGATTGCCGTAGGAGGGAGGGTTCAACCAATAGGAAGGACAGGTTAGGTGAGGGAGGAGGGGGAGATGCGAGGAGCCGGGGTGTGTTAACTGTTCCTCCCGCTGTTTTCGGCATTGAGCCGGAGGCAGCGGGAGGAGAAACAAGCAAAAAACTTAGGTCAGGTTAGATAGTGCTACTTTCCTGTTATGGCGTCTCCGGCCTTGCTGCTCGATCAGCTGCGGGCAGAAGCTGCTTATCACGATCCGGGCTGGCTGGAGGAGACTGTGGCATCGCTGGCCCAGATCCCTCAGGCGGGCCCGTCGTCTTGGTCGGCAGCCCGCGCTGATGCGCTCCCTTCCCCCGCCCCCCTCTCAGACGCTGGGGATATGGCGGTGGGGGGAGAGCTGTTAATGTCGGCCCCTGCTGTAATAAAGCAGAGGGCTTCGGCGGGAGCGGCGGTTGCCCAGGCTAAGTCACCCCGCCGCTCCCATAGGACTCGCCAACCAGAGCGTCTTAGTCCAGACGTGGCCCCGCGGGCCCTGCGTCGCAGGGGGAGCCCTTCTAATGACGCTGCAGGCCAAGCTGCTCGGACGGGTGCCTCTTCCTAGGGCCTGCGTCCTGGCAGGAATCCCCAGCCGCGACGGGGCTCGGCGGTTAACTGGGAGTCGCAGGCCGGGCTCCCTGTCACACCCCCGCCTTCAGACGCTGTGTTCGGAGGGCAGTATACGGCCGCCCCGCATGGTGATGTTCCGGCCAGGGGGCAGGCTTCCTCGAGAGCATCGGTGAGGACGCCAAGATCAGCGACGACGACGAGGCAACAGGTCCGGTCGGAAGTCTGGGTCCCTGCGGTCGGGCGGCAGGTTGTCGGCCCACCTGTCAGCGTGCCGGGATCCCCGTGTCGAAGATGTCGGTGCGAGTACCAGTCGGCGGCGAGAGAGGATTTGGAAGATGGAGAGCTGGATGAGTCGCAACGTGGTCAGGATTTTCCGGCTGGCGGGAATACAGCGCCTGGGCAGTCTGGTGAGTGTGTAACTCCTACGTTACCGTATCCAGCAATTTTCATGTCGGGTGTTGGGGATGGGTCAGCGAGCGGGGTAGCGGCTGTCGGTAGTGGCGTTGCCGGGCGCGATGGCTTGACAGATTTAGTGGGTTGTTTGCGCGAGCTAGTCCGGCGCTTAGATAGGGCAGCGGCGCCTGTAGTGCCGGCGGGGTCTCCGGTTGTGGTATGGGAAGGTCCTCGTGATGTACAGTCGCGGTCCATGGTGGGGGAGGTTCCGGGGGTGGCAAAAGAAGTGGTAGCAGTGTCTGTCCAAACCGAGGCGCAGAAGGATGGGGATAGGATTCGGCTTGATGATCGCGCTCGGGGCGAGGTTTACGTCTGTTTTGAGGGCCCTTTAGGGGCTCACCTTAAGCAAGAGGTACGTGAACGGATTTGGAAGGATGAATACGTGGAGATATTTTCTCTTCTGCCGCTTGCGAAATTCAAATTGGATAAGGGCAAGCGGGATGAGAGTAAGAAAGAGGAGGAAGAACGTCGGCGGTATAGGCTTATCCCGCAGACGTTCGCCAACTGGTCGCAAGCTTTCGCTATTTTGGCAAGCGTGATCGGGGAAAAGGCGCCGGAAAATTGCTCGGCGTTGTTTTGTTATTTTGATGCCATCGGGGAGGCCTATTGTGCGTACGGGGGCCAGGCGTGTTTGCGGTACGACGAGCAATTTCGCCAGCGGAAGGCGGTCCGGACGGCGATCCGATGGGATCAAAAGGATATTGCATTGTGGTTGCGGGTTACGGCGCCGGTTAAGCAGTCCTTTCCCGGGAGCGTTGGCCAAGGGGGCCAGTCTAGTCAATCCGGGCCTTTTGCCGAGCCGCCGATTGAGAATTTAGTGGTATCACCCTTGGGAGTTGTGCCAAAGCGGGAGCCTCACAAATTCCGTTTGATCCAGCATTTGTCGTTTCCCAGGAGAGCGTCGGTGAATGATGGGATAGATCACGACTTATGTTCGGTTGTTTACACGTCATTTGACAAAGCGGTGGCGTTAGTGCGGGAGGCAGGGCCCGGTGCGTTGTTGGCAAAGACTGACATTGAGGCGGCCTTTCGCTTGCTGCCGGTACATCCAGAAAGCCAACGGCTGTTGGGTTGCTTCTGGAGCGGGGAATTTTATGTGGATAGGTGCCTTCCAATGGGTTGCTCCCTTTCTTGCGCATACTTCGAGGCGTTTAGTAGTTTCATGGAATGGGTGACGAAGGGTGTAGCTGGAGTCGATTCCTTAATACATTATCTTGATGATTTTTTGTGCGTAGGCCCTAGCGGTTCCCCGGTTTGCGGTAATTTATTGTATTCCTTGCAGAAGGTTGCGACGGATTTTGGAATCCCTTTGACGCCTGGATAAACAGAGGGCCCGGTATCTACGATCAGTTTTTTGGGGATGCAAATTGATTCGGTGGCAATGGAGTGCAGGCTTCCTGAGGATAAATTATTGCCACTACGGCAGGTCAGGCGGGCTTGCCAATTGAAGAAGATCACTTTTCGGGATCTTCAGTCGCTGCTTGGAAAGTTGAACTTTGCCTGTCGAATTATGCCAATGGGTAGAATTTTTAGTAGGAGGTTGGCGTCAGCGACGGCGTGTATCCGGGCGCCCCGTCATTTTGTGAGGATTGGTGGGGATCACAGGGCGGATCTGCAGGTTTGGGACGAGTTCCTCGGGCAGTATAATGGTAGATCGTTGTGGATGTCGCAGGTACAGGAGATGGGCGAGTTGGAGCTGTTTACTGACGCAGCAGGGTCTGGTGGTTTTGGCGCGTATGCAGGAGGACAATGGTGTGCGGGGAACTGGCCGGACAGCTGGGTGACTGGTGGTCTTACGCGAAATCTGGCCCTGCTCGAGCTGTTTCCCATCGTGGTGGCGGTGACCATTTGGGGGGATAGGCTCAGGGATAAAAAGGTTCGTGTCCACTGCGATAACATGGGGGTGGTGTTAGCAATTAACAACTTATCAGCATCTTCTCCACCGGTGGTTCAGTTGTTGCGTCACCTAGTTTTGGTGTGCTTGTCTTTAAACACGTGGGTGGTTGCGGTGCATGTACCTGGGGTTTCCAATTGTATTGCTGATGCTCTTTCTCGCTCGCAGTGGGATCGTTTTCGTCAAATGGCACCGGGAGCGGAGCTGGTCGGTTTGGCTTGCCCGGAACATCTCTGGGGTCTGGTTTCGGTCCCGTGGAACGGTTGATTGAAAGGTCATTGGCTAGCGAGACTTGGAGCGCTTATTCGGCGTGTTGGCAGCAGTGGGAGGAGTGGGTAAGAGTGTTGGGTAACGTCAGCACGGCGCAAGACAGGTTGGTGCCATTATTGTACTGGTTGGGGGATGCTTGGGAGGCGGGGTTTTCCCCGGCAAAAGTGAATCGTTTTGTTGCTGGTTTGGCGTTTGAATTCAAATTACGGGGTTTTCAGGATGTGTCCAAACATTTTTTAGTAAGGCAAGCTCTAAAAGGTTTGCGTCGGGGCAGGGCGGTAGCAGATCAGAGGCAACCCGTTCTTTTTCCCTCCTTGGGTCGTTGGGAGCATCGCTGGGGGCTGTTTGTAATTCGCCTGATGAGGTAGTCTTGTTCCGTTTGGCTTTTTCCCTCGCGTTTTTCGGAGCACTCAGAATTGGGGAGTTGGTTTCTCCTAGTGCGGCTAGTGCTGGGGGATTGCGGCAGGCGGACATGGGGCTATATGAGGATAGACTCGAGTTGTTTTTGCGGCGGTCCAAGACTGATCAAGCGGGTCGGGGTAAGCGGATAGTGTTGTTTGCCCTCCCAGGGTCGGCGATGTGTCCAGTTGCTTGTATGGTGGCTTTTAAGCCACTGGTTGGGGTGCCGGAGTCGCCATTGCTCCGTCATGAGAATGGCTCGTTTTTGTCCAGGTATCAATTTGGTGTGGTGTTTAAGAAATGCTTGGCTGCGGTTGGCGTGGGGCAGGGGTATTACTCGTCTCACTCGTTTAGGATCGGCGCTGCTACTGAGGCGGGGCGTTGGGGGTTGGACGACGAGGGTGTGCGGCGCATCGGTCGGTGGGAGTCCAACAGGTTTCGGACTTATGTGCGCCCTCATTTGTTGTGAGTCGGTAAGGTAGCTTTGATTGTTTGACATGTGCGGTTTTGTTCTTTCTTTTCAGATCACCACCCTTGCTTAGTGTGGATTTTAGGACTTTCTTTTGTGCACTGGGGGGCATTGCGGGTGGACGTTCGCCCAGATGGCCGCCAGCTTCGCATTCTGCGGCACGATGCGGTTTTACACTGGCTGGGCTTCCGAGGTATGTTGTGGAGCCGGGTACTTGCTGAGTTTCAGACATACTCTCAGTTAGATAGGGTTCCGGAGGTTCTGGTGTTACATGCGGGTGGGGAATGATCTGGGGGTGCGCCCGTTTCGCGAGTTAGTGCGGGATATTAAACACGATCTGTTGTGTTTATGGGCATCTTATCCTCACCTGGTGATTGTTTGGTCGGACATCGTTCCGAGGAAGTTTTGGCGTTTGGCAAGATCGGTTGAGAGGGTCAATAAAGCCCGTATTAAGGTAAACCGGGCGGTGTCGCATTTTGTTGCTAGGAACGGGGGCATTTTTGTTCGACACAAGGATCTGGAGTCAGGAGTCGGTAATTATTGGAGGAGTGATGGAGTACATTTGACCCAGGTTGGAATTGATATGTGGAGCCTGGCTTTAGCAGAAGGAATTGAGAGGGCGGTGGTGGTTTGGAGGGACTCACAGGCTTAAGGTGGTCAAGGCCTGTTTCGCTGTGGCGGGGGGAGTCCTTGAGGTTGGTCAGTACAAAATGGTGGGGGGGTCGCATCGGGGGTATGCGTCCCCCAAAAAATGGTAGATCATTTGAAGACTTCATAGGGTGTTATCCCTTTGAAGTGGTCTTCTGGTGCTTGGAGCCATCTGCAGGGGTGAGCGGTGCTTCCGAGCTGGTTTACGGCTGGAGGTAAATAGTTGGTGGTGGTTTGCAGATGGCTAATTTAAAGGAAATCGGAAAAATGGCTTCAAGGACTTCCCCTGCTCTGTTTAGTGTTAATTGACCCATGTTGGGTCATGTGAATTATAGTAGGAATTCTCTGGTCGAATTCCTAAAAGAGTTATCCGAATGTTTCGGATTAAATTGCATTTAATTAATGTTAAATAAATAAACGGCTGCTGTGGCCATTTCACATCCAACCTCGGTTGTCACGTGTCTTTATTGGGAAGGCGAAAGAAGGGGAATAAAGGTAAAATGGTTACTCAGCACATGACTCTACTTAGGCTAGTCAAGATGGCTCTGTCCTCTCTACCTCCTGACAGATACACAAAGATATATTCTGCAGATTATTACACCACTGACCTCTCTGGAGATCTGCAGAACATTGCTCCTCTACCTCCTGACAGATACAGAGTGATATATTCTGCAGATTACTACACCACTGACGTCTCTGGAGATCTGCAGAACATTGCTCTGTCCTCTCTATCTCCTGACACATAAATAGTGATATATTCTGCAGATCATTACACCACTGACCTCTCTGGAGATTTGCAGAACATTGCTCCTCTACCTCCTGACAGATACATAGTGATATATTCTGCAGATCATTACACCACTGACCTCTCTGGAGATTTGCAGAACATTGCTCTGTCCTCTCTACCTGTTGATAGATACATAGTGATATATTCTGCAGATTATTACACCACTGACCTCTCTGGAGATCTGCAGAACATTGCTACTCTACCTCCTGACAGATACATAGTGATATATTCTGCAGATTAATACACCACTGACCTCTCTATAGATCTGCAGAACATTGCTCCTCTACTTCCTGACAGATACATAGTGATATATTCCGCAGATTATTACACCACTGACCTCTCTGGAGATCTGCAGAACATTGCTCCTCTACCTCCTGACAGATACATAGTGATATATTCCGCAGATTATTACACCACTGACCTCTCTGGAGATCTGCAGAACATTGCTCCTCTACCTCCTGACAGATACATAGTGATATATTCTGCAGATTATTACACCACTGACCTCTCTGGAGATCTGCAGAACATTGCTCCTCTACCTCCTGACAGATAAATAGTTTTATATTCTGCAGATTATTACACCACTGACTTCCCTAGAGATCTGCAGAACATTTCTCCTCTACCTCCTGACAGATACATAGTGATATATTCTGCAGATTATTACACCACTGACTTCACCAGAGATTTGCAGAACATTGCTCTTCTACCTTCTGACAGATACATAGTGATATATTCTGCAGATTATTACACCACTGACCTCTCTAGAGATCTGCAGAACATTGCTCCTCTACCTCCTGACAGATACATAGTCATATATTCTGCAGATTATTATACCACTGACTTCTCTAGAGATCTGCAGAACATTGCTCCTCTACCTTCTTACAGATACATAGTGATATATTCTGCAGATTATTACACCACGGATTTCTCTAGAGATCTGCAGAACATTTCTCTGTCCTCTCTACCTGCTGATAGATACATAGTAATATATTCTGCAGATTATTACACCACTGACCTCTCTGGAGATCTGCAGAACATTGCTCCTCTACCTCCTGACAGATACATAGTGATATATTCTGCAGATTATTACACCACTAACCTCTCTAGAGATCTGCAGAACATTGCTCCTCTACCTCCTGACAGATACATAGTGATATATTCTGCAGATTATTACACCACTGACCTCGCTGGAGATCTGCAGAACATTGCTCCTCTACCTCCTGACAGATACATAGTGATATATTCTGCAGATTATTACACCACTGACCTCTCTAGAGAATCGCAGAACATTGCTCCTCTACCTTCTGACAGATACATAGTGATATATTCTGCAGATTATTACACCACTGACTTCTCTGGAGATCTGCAGAATATTGCTCTCTCCTCTCTACCGCCTGACAGATACATAGTGATATATTCTGCAGATTATTACACCACTGAAATAGAGATCTGCAGAACATTGCTCCTCTACCTCCTGACAGATACATAGTGATATATTCTGCAGATTATTACACCACTGACCTCTCTGGAGATCTGCAGAACATTGCTCCTCTACCTCCTGACAGATACATAGTGATATATTCTGCAGATTATTACACCACTGACCTCTATGGAGA
The DNA here is from genome assembly GCF_050947455.1 of Rhinoderma darwinii. Lineage (NCBI taxonomy): Eukaryota > Metazoa > Chordata > Amphibia > Anura > Rhinodermatidae > Rhinoderma > Rhinoderma darwinii. The sequence goes on from NC_134698.1 coordinate 25,941,980, forward strand.
TCTGCAGAACATTGCTCCTCTACCTCCTGACAGATACATAGTGATATATTCTGCAGATTATTTCACCACTGACCTCTCTGGAGATCTGCAGAATATTGCTCCTCTACCTCCTGACAGATACATAGTGATATATTCTGCAGATTATTACACCTCTGACTACTCTAGAGATCTGCAGAACATTGCTCCTCTAACTCCTGACAGATACATAGTGATATATTCTGCAGATTATTACACCACTGACCTCTCTGGAGATCTGCAGAACATTGCTCCTCTACCTCCTGACAGATACATAGTGATATATTCTGCAGATTATTACACCACTGACCTCTATGGAGATCTGCAGAACATTGCTCCTCTACCTCCTGACAGATACATAGTGATATATTCTGCAGATTATTACACCACTGACCTTTCTGGAGATCTGCAGAATATTGCTCTGTCCTCTCTACCTGCTGATAGATACTTATTGATATATCCTGCAGATTATTACACCTGACTTTTCTACACCCTTATGATCCCTGTAGATAAAAGGCTCCCTGGATAAATTCCCCAATATATATATGAAAACACTAAAAATTGTAAAGAAAATATATGTTTATTCCAGAATCCAGTAGAATTGCTGTGCGGTTTTCTCCGGCCCTTTAACATGTGATGATCTGTGACATGAAGAAGAGGAGGGTCCTTCTTCACACGCGGATATGGCCGCCAGTCCACCCTTACACAGCTCAGTCCTGGATCATAAGAGAGCGTAAAACATTTTTCTATTTTTTCACAGTTGTATCCTAGAAAAGACAAACAATGTGAATTAGCCCAAAAATTCACAAAACCTTCACCACAAGGAGATGAAGACGGAGCAGAAGACGTAGACTTACCGGATCTCGCTTCTGTTCTGCACATCACTGGTTCTCAGCGCTGGAGGAGTCTTCATGACAATTTCAGATGGTTTAGGTGGTAAAGACCACCATGTTGGGGTGACAAAAGATGGTGAATGGGCCCCGAGCGACAGATGGAACAGAACAGGCCTCTTTCTCTCCCGGGGGTTCGGGGCCCTGATGGTAAATGGGCCCCGAGTGTCAGATGAATTAAAATGCCCACTTTCTCTTCCGGGGGTTTGAGGCCCTGGTGGTAACGGTAACCCCCGAAAGGTCCTCCATCTCCACATCCTCTGGAAGTTTGCGTCCGCGAACTTCCTTTTTGTCTTTCTTATCCTCCATATCCTCCATCTCTATATCATCAGGAAATTGACGTCCGCCAACCTCCATTTTCTCGTCCTCCTCCACGTCCTCCATCTCTACATCATCAGGAAATTGACGTCCGCCAACCTCCATTTTCTCTACAATCCTCATCTTGAAAAACATCTTCACTATCCTCCTCTTCATCAAAGACACCTTCATGATGAGAGCCAGCAAGAGAAACCGACACCGTGGTCAATGTGTGACCCCAATTTATAGACTTGATGATGTCATAAGATGTTTACACATCCAGATTAAGAGGTGTAGAGAAAAAGAATCTGCCCGCATTCTAGATGACATCACAAGAAGCGTATCTCAGTGAACCGGTGGCCATATAAAACGTAATATGGTACAAGAATACAGACAGTAGGGTCTCACTACACCCTCTGGGGAAGTTTCTATCATCTCAAAGAATTCTCAAATCAATGTGGTCAATTCCACTGGCTTTCTTAAACGTAATCGCACCCATAAAACGTACAACACGGGCATTTACATATACAGTAAAAATGAAACAAAACCATTTTTTTCATAAAAAGTGGGTTTTATTTTGTACAAGTGGGAAAAAAAATACACATATGTGGTATCGCCACGATCGTAACGACCAGAGCAATAAAGTTAACATAGTATTTAAACAGCATGGTGAAGACCGTAATAAAAATAAAAAAAATACCCCCCACAAAAAATATAATAAAAGTTAATCAATATATCATATGTACCCAAAAATGGTGCCATTAAAGAAAATAACTTGTCTGGCAAAAAAAAAAGCCCTTATACAGCGATATTGACGAAACAATACAAAAATTACCGCTCTTGGAAAGCGGAGATGCAAAAACAAATTATTTTTAATGTGCAACTAAAATTTATATTCACCAAACCCGGTGAATTGCACAACAAGCAGAGCAGATGAGGCCTCTTTTAGCCTTTAAGGTTAATGGCCAGGAGCGGCGGCGTGATACAGTGATTGAAAGTCTGAATCCTACAAAACAGAGAACGGCAGGGGTCTCTGTCTTAGAGTTCAACTAGATCCGCGTCCTGATAGGCCGTATAAGCCCTAAGTCGACAAAGTCAATAGCGAGCGCAGCATCTAAGTGGTTGACAGAGGGAGGGGGCTTCTTCTATACAATAGCAGGTTATCGCGGGGGTGCCAACGGTTGCGATGGCAACTGGAGGCCTAACAATGGCCTCCTGGTCTGCCATGTACTGAAGCCTATTAGGCCCTGCCAGAATGCAGTATATTATACCAGCTAAGAGGTGATCGGATCCTCAAGTCCCCTAGTGGAACAAAAAACTAAAAAAAATGCTTTAGAAAAATAAATAAACAAAAACTGCCACTCTCTCTTTATAAAGTCATTATTAAAAAAATATATAAAACTATACACAACTAGTATTGCCACATCCATAAATACACAAAAATAATCACATCATTTATCCTGCGCGGTAAACGCTGTAAGAAAAATATAAAAAAAAATTACAGATATTCTGTTTTTGGTCACATCTTCTCCAAAACATTGGAATATAAAGCTACCAAAAAATGTACCCCAAGATGGTACCAATAAAAACTACAGCATGTCCTGCAAAAAAACGCCCTCACAGCTCTGCAGATGGAAAAAGTTATGGCTCTCAGAATATGGCAACTTTATGTAAGTGTTTTTATTGTGAAAAAGAAGTAAAACATAAAAAAAACTATATAAATTTGGAATGGCCGTAATCGCAGTTATCCGCCGAATAAAGTTAATATGTTGTTTATACCACCCGGTGAACGCTGTAAAAAAGACAATGCCCCAATGGCTGTTTTATGATCACCTTGAATCTCGAGAAATTGAATAAAAAAAACATCCTGATATGCAGGCCACAGGGGCTGGCTGGCACATTTTAGCCTGGGGTGCAAGCACACAGCACTGGACCAAGAGTAGCGGCCCATCCTTAACCTGTTTACCTCCACCTTCGCTATAAAGGCGGCAGAGGAAACTGGGCTTTAAATTGTTAAAAGACGGCAGCTGATTGTGTTTTCATGTTGGGATTGCACACGCAAACTAATCCTGCTTAGGGCCTGTTCACACCTGCGTCAGTGTTTCCGTTGAGCAGCAGAACAACAAAAATATCGTCTGGTTTCAAGTCATGGTGTCCGTGGTCATACCAAAAACAAAAGCGCAGCAGTCTGCGCTATTGTTTCCGGTATTTTTACCCAGATCTGTGATAGAACCTCCAAAGCAGATGTGAATCTGCTCTTACCGGCATATTGTTTCTGAATACTTCCGCCACACAATGATCATATAGTGAATAATATTACCATACTGTTACTGAATAAAAACACTGAACAAAACCAGGGGCGTAGCTAGGAAAGACTGGGCCCCATAGCAAACTTTTGACTGGGCCCCCCCCTCCCGTGAGTGTCACACAACCCCCCCTTGTAGATAGTGCCTTTTTTACAGCCCCCCCTGTAGATAACGCCATACAGCCCCCACTGTAGAGAACGCCATACAGCCCCCCTGTAGATAGCGCCATACATCCCCCTGTAGATAACGCCATACAGCCCCCCTGTAGATAACGCCATACAGCCCCCCTGTAGATAACGCCATACAGTCCCCCTGTAGATAACGCCATACAGCCCCCCTGTAGATAACGCCATACAGTCCCCCTGTAGAGAACACCATACAGCCCCCTGTAGGTAACGCCATACAGCCCCCCCTGTAGATAACGCCATACAGCCCCCCCTGTAGATAACGCCATACAGCCCCCCTGTAGATAACACCATACAGCCCCCCTGTAGATAACGCCATACAGCCCCCTGTAGATAACGCCATACAGCCCCCTGTAGATAACGCCATACAGTCCCCCTGTAGATAACGCCATACAGCCCCCCTGTAGATAACGCCATACAGCCCCCCCTGTAGATAACGCCATACAGCCCCCCTGTAGATAACACCATACAGCCCCCCTGTAGATAACGCCATACAGCCCCCCCTGTAGATAACGCCATACAGCCCCCCTGTAGATAACACCATACAGCCCCCCTGTAGATAACGCCATACAGCCCCCCCTGTAGATAACGCCATACAGCCCCCTGTAGATAACGCCATACAGCCCCCCCTGTAGATAACGCCATACAGCCCCCCTGTAGATAACACCATACAGCCCCCCTGTAGATAACGCCATACAGCCCCCCTGTAGATAACACCATACAGCCCCCCTGTAGATAACGCCATACAGCCCCCCTGTAGATAACGCCATACAGTCCCCCTGTAGATAACGCCATACAGCCCCCCTGTAGATAACGCCATACAGCCCCCCCCTGTAGATAACGCCATACAGCCCCCTGTAGATAACGCAATAGAGCCCCCCTGTAGAGAACGCCATACAGCCCCCTGTAGGTAACGCCATACAGCCCCCCCTGTAGGTAACGCTACACGGCCCCACTGTAGGTAACGCTATACAGCCCCCCACTTTAGGTAATGCCATACAGCCCCCCCCTTGTAGGTAAGGCCATACAGCCCACCTCCTTATAGGTAACGCCATACAGCCCCCCAATGTAGGTAACACCATACAGCCCCCCCTGTAGGTAACGCCATACAGCCCCCCCTGTAGGTAATGCCATACAGCCCCCCCTGTAGGTAACGCCATACAGCCCCCCCTGTAGGTAACGCCATACAGCCCCAAACCCCCAAAAATATCTGACCTATAGTGTGTCCTACAAAATACATGTATCCCCTATCCATAGGATAGGGGATACATGTGTGATCGCTGGCAGCGATAGGGAGAACGGGGGACCGAAAGTCCCCCAAGTTCTCCATGACTAACCTCAGACTTCAGGAGTCTGCGCAGCTCAATAGAAATGAAAGGAGCGCTGGTCACGCATGCGCACAAGCGCGACCGGCGCTCCATTCATTTCTACGGAGCTGCCGACACAGACCCCGGAAGTCCGAGGTTTGTGATGGAGAACTTCAGGGGACTTTCGGTCCCCCGTTCTCCCTATGGCTGCAAGCGATCACACATGTATCCCATATCCTGTGGATAGGGGATACATGTCTTTTGTAGGAACAACCCCTTTAATGGCAGAGCGGGGAGATACTTCCCTGCTCTGCCATAGTGTTTAGTGGCGTCGCGCTGTAGTAGCCATAGCGGCAGCTAGCGGAGCCTCCAGCCATAGTGGGGGCCCGTACCGGCGGGCGACACGGGCCCCCTCATGCCGCGGGCCCCGTAGCAGCCGCTACGGCCGCTACGGCGGTAGTTACGCCACTGCATATAGTCATAGATGCCGGTCCTACACAGGGGCTCTGTGTAGGACCGGTATAAGTAATTACAGCACAGTGACATCCAGTGACGATATAGGGGTAGATACCAGTCCTATACAGGAGCCCTACAGACCATATAAGTGATTACAGTACAATGACCATATAGTGGTAGACACCGGTTCTACACAGGGGCTCTACAGGCAATATAAGTGATTAAAGTATAGTGACATCCAGTGACCATATAGTGGTAAATACTGTTCCTACACAGGTCTGTAGACCATATACAGCACAGTGACATCCAGTGACTCAGAGGTGATGTCTTCTCAGATTAGATTTGTTCATTTTACCTTTTCTTCTCCATCCTGACCAGAGCGCTATGACGACTTCTTCTAGCCACGATCGCCTCTGCAGAATTTAAAATACAGACAAGTTGGTTTCCTGCTTTTCTAGCATTCATCCCACCTATGCTGCATCCTCTAAACAAACTCGTCACCCACAGTGCCCCAGATAGTAATAATGATACCCACTTTGTGCCCCACACAATAATAGTGCCCCCTTTGTGCAATCATATAGTAAACGTGCCTCCTTTATGCCCCCCATACAGTAATGCTGCCATTAACAGGCCCCCTTCTCCTCCAGGCCCAGTTGTGATTGTAGTGGTTGCTACCAGACCCAGATGGGAAAGGGACCCCCGATAACAGTGGGCTGATATTTTTATCCTCTGACAGGAGACCCTGTGGGGATGGTGGCCCTAGGCATTTGCCCAGTTTGACCCCCTCCTAACACCAGCCCAGTAGAAAAGTGTTCTAACAGACGTCACAGGTGTAGCGCAGCCATGGGGGTGGTCATGAGAATGATGGGGTCCTAAAAATCTACTGGTGGACCTGCCCAGGCCAGCTCACCCCTCGCAGGCCAGAGGGGAACATTACATTAGTTTCATGAGGTCATTATGAAGGCCCTAATATTTGGGAACCAGGTAGGGGAGGGCCCGACCACATCTGCCCGAAGCGAGGGCACCCGGTTTATACTAGCACAATATTTTCCCAGCAACGTTTTCTAAACTGTAAAGAAGGAAAGGATCTAAAAAGAAGCAGAGCGTGTCAGAAAAGAGGGATAAGAAAGGACACCATCTATCAGTGAAACACCTGCCCCATAATACCTGGCTTGTTCATACAGAATTGCATCCTATCTTGCCACACATCTATGTATTATATATATATTATTAAAGGCCCCCTAATAAAGGCCCCCTGGTCAGCCATCTTTGTACTCCTTTGAAGCCCTGCCAGAATGATGCATGTTATGGCAGCCTGGGGGCCTCTTGCAGGGCTTTAAAGGAGACTGTCAGTATAGCGATATACTGCAATACATTAGTATTGCAGTATATCATGTAAGCGATCCAATGATCGCTGGTTCAAGTCCTCTAGGGGGACTAATAAGAAAAAAAAACAGTTAAAGTTTTTCTTAAGGTTCCAAAAAAAAATGTTTAAAGTTCAAAAACCCCTTTTTCCCATTTTTATTCCATAAAGCAATGTTAAAAAAAAAATTAACGTTAACATAACTAGTGTCGCCGCGTCCATAAAAGTCTGAACTATCATAATATAGCGTTATTTAACTCGCTTGGTGAAAGCTGTAAAAAAAAACTATATATATATATATATAGAAAATGTAAAAAGCAAATTGCTGGTTCGTGGCTTAGCGCGCAGCGAGAGCGGTCGCATGTTCTAGGAGCTCCGCAGTGAACCCGCGCTAATGTTATCCTGCAGACATCCTGAGGCTTCCTAAGGCTTTAAAAATACCGTCCAAACGATCTAGACGGTCGAGGGTGACTACCGGAGCCAGTATGAGCCCCACCAGAGGTCAGTCGGCCGCGGAGAAGCTGCAAGGCTTTGCACGGGGTGAGGGGCAAGATGGCGGCCGCCCTCCTCTGCCTCAGCGCTCTAAAGGAGGAGAAGCATGCTAAATTGGAATGACCGGGACACGATTTTACGCCTGACACGCAGGCTACCGGAAATTACTTATAATGGGGCAAAAGTCTCTATATTCCCTGACCTCGGCTGACTTGCAAAAGAGACGTGCGACATTTCTTGCTGTTAAGAGGCGCCTGAGAGATCTGGGTATTCCATACTCCATGTCATATCCAGCTAGGTTGCGAATTGTGGATGGAGAAAGATCCGGTTTTTTTCAACTCCCCGCAGGATGCTGATGAATGGGTGAGAAACAAGCGCCCACCTCGACGGAACTAATTCTGCCTGATAACACAGATGGAGTTTCGTGTAAGGATGACTGATGATGTTGGGCTATTCTGAATCACCGGACTTCCATGACTAATCGTAGGATTTCGGGAACATTCCATTCTGATGGTGATCTGGACTGGGTCTGACAGAGATCGGTTAGACCTACTGCCTGGCTAGTGCGACTTTTTGTGTCCTTGGATTTGTGGGGCGCCATACCTGAGGAGGCTGCCGCACGTCCCCTTAATGGTGGAAGCTTAACTAAGTTGCTGTTTGGCGCGGGTATTACCCCCGTATACTTAAATGCCACGTTTTTGGGCACGCTCCGGCAATGTAACATGCATCTACATGCATTGTCGGTATTGTTCTACTATTTACAATCTGTTCTTTTGGGTTCTAGGTTGGAATGTGCCTTGGGTGCGGGCAGTTATGATACTACTCATGTACAAATGTAAACGCATAAGGGATGCACCGAATAATTATCAGCTGCTTCTGAGAAAGGCGGGATTGTTGATGTATATCAGGCATTGTGGATCTCTCCTACATGTGAGAAGTATATTTTATGATTGTCTTCTTTAACTGTAATGTCGTGAAATGTGAGGGGTATGGGCAGCCCGCAGAAGAGAGTAATATTGTATGGTTATATTCGCAAAGTTAACCCTCATATATTGTGCCTCCAGGAGACGCATTTAACACCTGCTAAAATGAAAACTGTTCTTAGGCCCTGGGTCCAGTGGTCTAGCCACTCATATTACACATCGTACTCGAGGGACGTGTTCATTTTGGTACTCAAATCTGTGAGATGGGAAGCTATCCATACTAAAACCGATAGTGAGGGTACATTCCTCCACCAGCATCTTTACAGATTTTGCATATGGCGGCTACCTTTGCTGCAACATATCCGACTGCTAAAGTGTTGGGCATGGGAGATTTTAACATGGTTGTGAACTGCAGTCTGGATAGGTTTAGTGCTTCTTCTGGGCAGGACCGTGTACCCCCCGCCATATCTGTACTGGGTTTACTGTTTGCTGAGATGGGATGGACAGAACTTTACCGATATAAACACCCAACAACTAAAGTGTATTCCTCCCTAGGCAGAAACTCCCTATCCTGCATAGACTATATGTTGGGAAATTCTCTCATTGTACCTTTGGTTGAATCTGTCACTTATAAATCTAGAGCGGCGTCTGATCATTCTCCTATGGTGACCAGCTTTAGTCTCCCTGGCCCCTCCTTACCTAGGAGCTGGAAAATACACCCCTTTTGGTTGACCCTGACAGGCCCTCAGGATAGGATCCCTGAACAACTTGACTTGGATATGTAGAGTCGAGTGATCAGTAATTATTCCTTACCCCCTTAAGAATAATAACACATGACACCAAGGTTGGATTTTAATGGCCACAGCAGCCGTTTATTATAAATTTTATAAAATTAGAAATTTTATAACCAAACCTTAAATAACCTAGAATTCCCCAACATTGGAATTCTTCCAGAATAAACATACCAAACCCTTAACAGGGTCAATATAAATAACACCCATAACATGACCAGGGGAGGCCCTTGAGGTTACCACAACTTAGAAAAGATAGCCATCTGCCACCACCACTTGTTTTTACCTCCAGCCGTAATCCGGCTCGAAGGCACCGCTCACTTCTTGCAGATGGCTTTGCCCATAAAGCACTTCAAAGGGGTAACACCCTAAGAAGCCTTCATATTTTGGGGGACGCATACCCCTGATGCGACCCCCCCACCAGCTTTACTGACCAACCTCAAGGACTCCCCCCGCCACTGCGACATGGACCTTGACCACCTCAAGCCCAAGAGCTCCTCCACACCAACACCCCTCTTTCAATCCCGTCTGCTAGGGCCAAACTCCACAAATCCATCCCCACCTCATTCAAATGCACCCCATCCTGTCTCCAATAACAACCTACACCCGCTTCCAGGTCCCTGTGCCTGACCACCACACCTCGATTTTTTGCCACAAATGCCGACACCGCCCTATTCACTTTTATTCTGGCCTGATTGAGCCTCTCCATGGATCGGGCAAAGCGCCATGTCTTTCTGGGCACAATATCTGACCAGACTATAATCAGGCCCGGGTGTAACGCCCATAAACACAACAAATCGTGCTTAATATCCCTCACCAAATCACGAAAAGGGCGCACACTCAAGTCATTCCCCCCAACATGTAAAACTAAAATCTCGGGAACCCGGTCTAGCTGCGTATACACCTGAAACTCTGGTAACACCCTGGACCAAACCATTCCTCGGAAACCAAGCCAATGCAGGACAGCATCCTCCCGCGGAATCCTCAGTTGTCGACCATCCGGGCGAACTTCCGCCCTTAGTGCGCCTCAATACACAAAGGAGTGCCCCAAGATCCAAACCAGCAAAGGACGCGAACCTGCGAAAGAAAGAAAACACACATCTTACAAATCCCATTCGCACTCTATCTTCCACAGGTACAACATACCCCCTAGAAACCTTTTAACAGTCTGACAGCAAATGAGGCCGAACATAAGTGCGGAAACGGTTAGACTCCCATCTCCCAATACGCCTAACCCCTGACTCATCCAAACCCCATCGCACCGCTTCAGTTGCTGCACCAATTCTAAACGAATGGGAAGAATACTCAGCTGACTTCAACCCAATTGCCAGCAAACAGCGCTTAAACACTGCCCCAAATTGGAACCTGGATAAAAAGGACCTGTCTTCATGCCGCAATAACGGAACCCCCGTTGCCCCCACCTGTACCCCAAAAGCAGACATACACTGTACCGGACACACCGCCGAACGCCCGATAGCAAACAACACAATCCGCGTCCCCTTACCCACCGTGTCAGTTTTTGACCTGCGCATCAGCAAACAACTCCACATCCTCTTGACTTATTCCCCCCGCATGCAACCCACTCGGCGACACCAATTCACCCACTCTAAAAGCCCAAAAAAAGGCTAACGAAAAAACCAAGCGAAACAATCGGACTTCAAAGGCCGAACTACAAACCACCTCCACCGCCGTACCCAACAAGCAAAGAATCCGGTAAGAAACTGGCCGCCGCCGATCTACCGACCCTCTCCCCCTGCGAATACCTTTTAATTCTTGAATCGCCAAAAATTCCTTGGTCACATCTTTTTCGCCATGCAATTTCAAACGAAACGCCACAGCGCACACAAACTTATTCACTTTTGCTACAGACACACCTGACTCATACACATCCCCCAACCAATACAAAAAGGTACAACATACCCCCTAGAAACCTTTTAACAGTCTGACAGCAAATGAGGCCGAACATAAGTGCGGAAACGATTAGACTCCCATCTCCCAATACGCCTAACCCCTGACTCATCCAAACCCCATCGCACCGCTTCAGTTGCTGCACCAATTCTAAACGAATGGGAAGAATACTCAGCTGACTTCAACCCAATTGCCAGCAAACAGCGCTTAAACACTGCCCCAAATTGGAACCTGGATAAAAAGGACCTGTCTTCATGCCGCAATAACGGAACCCCCGTTGCCCCCACCTGTACCCCAAAAGCAGACATACACTGTACCGGACACACCGCCGAACGCCCGATAGCAAACAACACAATCCGCGTCCCCTTACCCACCGTGTCAGTTTTTGACCTGCGCATCAGCAAACAACTCCACATCCTCTTGACTTATTCCCCCCGCACGCAACCCACTCGGCGACACCAATTCACCCACTCTAAAAGCCCAAAAAAAGGCTAACGAAAAAACCAAGCGAAACAATCGGACTTCAAAGGCCGAACTACAAACCACCTCCACCGCCGTACCCAACAAGCAAAGAATCCGGTAAGAAACTGGCCGCCGCCGATCTACCGACCCTCTCCCCCTGCGAATACCTTTTAATTCTTGAATCGCCAAAAATTCCTTGGTCACATCTTTTTCGCCATGCAATTTCAAACGAAACGCCACAGCGCACACAAACTTATTCACTTTTGCTACAGACACACCTGACTCATACACATCCCCCAACCAATACAAAAAGGCCACCAGCCTGTCCCGGTCTGACCGGACGTCGCCCAAACCTCTCAACCAAAGCTCCCATTGAGCCCAGCCAGCCCTATATGCTGCCCACGTAGAACTTGCCAATGATCGCTCAATCAATGCTCCTGCCGCAGAGAAACCAACTCCCAAAGATGATCCGGGCACACCATGCCAATCTGCTCCGCTCCCGGCGCCAGCTGACGAAAACGATCCCACTGTGAGCGAGAAAGGGCATCAGCAACACAATTGTCAACCCCCGGCACATGCACCGCCACCACCCAAGCATTTAACGACAAACAAACCAGCACCAAATGCCGGAACAGTTGAACCACCAGAGGAGACGACGCCGAGATGTTATTGATAGCCAACACCACCCCCAGATTATCGCAGTGAAAATGAATCTTCTTGTCCCTGAGCATATCCCCCCAAATGGTCACAGCGACCACGATAGGAAATAGCTCGAGCAGGGCCAGGTTTTTTGTCAGACCGTTTTCCACCCAGCTAACCGGCCACCCCCCAGCACACCACTGGCCACCACAATAGGCCCCAAAACCGCCCCCCCCAGCCGCATCTGTAAACAAGTCCAGATCCACGGAATCGAAAGCCCCAGCCATTCACAGGGACCGCACGTTGTACTGTCCCAAAAACCGATGTCACACTTCCAAGTCGGCCCGATGCTCCCCTCTCAATCTTACAAAGTGATGCGGTGCCACCACACCAGCAGTCGCCGCAGCCAAACGCCTACTAAACACTCTGCCCATGGGCATGATCCGACACGCAAAGTTTAACTTCCCTAACAATGACTGCAGACTGCGTAATGTGACCTTTTTAAGCCGAGACAACGCCTGAACCTCCAAACGAAGGGCCACCAACTTATCCTCCGGAAGCCTGCATTCCATTAAAACCGAGTCGATTTCAATGCCTAAAAAACGAATAACCGTAGCATGCCCCTTTGTTTTGTCAGGAGCCAGCGGGACTCCAAAATCCCTCAAGACTCTCTGCAACGCAAACAAAATATTGGCGCACATCGCCGATCTGCCCGGGCCAACACACAAAAATCATCAAGGTAGTGAATAACTGAATTCACACCTGCGACGTTCCGAGTTGCCCATTCCAAAAATGAACTAAATGCCTCAAAATAGGCGCAAGACAGGGAACAACCCATCGGCAAACAATGATCCACAAAAAATTCCCCTCCCAAAAACAACCCAACAACCGTTGACTCTTGGGATGAACTGGCAGGAACCGAAAAGCCGCCTCAATATCAGTTTTTGACAACAAGGCACCTGCACCCGCTTCGCGAACCAACGCCACTGCCTTATCAAACGACGCGTACACCACCGAACACAACACCGGATCAATACCATCATTAACCGATGCACCCCGGGGAAAAGAAAGATGATGTATCAACCGAAACTTGTTCGGCTCAAGCTTAGGCACCACACCCAACGGGGAAACAACAAGATCCGACACAGGTGGTTCCACAAAAGGCCCTGCCATGCGACCCAAAACCACATCTTTACGAAGTTTTTCAGTCACCACCCCGGCGTGCTGATAAGCGAACCGGAGATTCCGATGAGTCACTGGAATGTCATAAGGAGGAGAAGGAATTACAAAGCCCATGCTAAACCCATCCGCAATCAATTGCGCCCCAGCCCTATCCGGATATCTACTTAGAAAGGGGGCCATCCTTTCCAGCTTCACCGGCGTCACCAACTTGACCAGCTGAACCCCCTGGTCCACCTCCCTTCTTGCCTTTTCGCAAACACTTCGACGCGCCGTGAGATGACCCGCTGCAATGGGAACACACGTGCTTGAACTTGCACGCTGCCCCAAATTTACACTGGCCGTCTTTAAACTGCCAGCAGAAGCCGAGTTTTGAACCGGAACCTTGACCGGACTAACCGACCTGCCCTACAGACCCTCCGCTTCCTGGAAAGGACTGTCCCGGCTTAACCGGAGCAGTCACCCTCAACCACAATGCGATATTTTTCTGATCCCATCTAATGCTGGGCCGCACCGCCTTCCGCTGCCGAAATTGCTCATCATAACGCAGCCAAGCCATACCGCCATACGCACGATGCGCCTCACCGATAGCATCCATATAACAAAAAATTGCGGAACAATTTTCCGGCGCCTTTTCCCCAACACTAGCCAAGATCGCGAAGGCCCGCAGCCAATTCACAAATGTTTGCGGAATGAGCCGATAACGCAGACGTTCCTCCTCTTCCTTCTTACTCTCATCCCTCTTCCCTTTATCCAAATTAAATTTTGCCAATGGAAGGAGAGAAAATATCTCCACATACTCGTCCTTCCAAATGCTCTCCTGAACTTCCTGTTTCAAATGCGCCCTCAACGGGCCCTCAAAACAGACATAAACCTCACCTCTTGCTCTATCATCCAACCGCACCCTGTCACCCTCTTGAGCCCCGTCTGTCTGCACCGACACAGCCACCGCCCCCGCACTTGCACCCTATATTGAGGCTGCCCTACCAACGGCGGCGCCGTCCAAACCGCAACCAGGGACACCCCCGCCGATACCGGGTCCTGCGACCTATCTAATCTGTTGACCAGCTCGCGCAAGCATCCCTCTAAGTCATCAAGACCGCTACCACCTCCTCCGGAAGACCCGTCAACAGCCGTAGAACCCGCCGCATCCCCCGCACCCCCCAACATGCGCGTATTAGGAGAAGAGAAAGAAGAAAAACACCCACCTGGCTGCTCAGGCGCTGTGATCCCGCCAGCCGGACGAACTTGAACACGCCGATGCTCAACATCGTCTCCTTCTTCTAAGTCACCCGCCGTCTGCGAGCGCTGCCCGCACCCACAATGCAAGCACGGAGATCCCTGACCAGACTGTCCCGAAGGGCCGGCCTCCATACTAGCCCTGATGCTGATAGGGCCAGCCGCCTGCTGCCCGTTATGCGGTATCCAGAGCTCAGACCGCACTCCACGGCCCACCGGACTCGCCATTCTTCCGGACTCAGACCTCGAAGCAGCCAGCCCCCTGATTGGCACCTCACCAGGCGGGGCTGCCGGCACCACACCAGATGGAGGGGGGGTATTTGGGAAGGCAGGAGCCAACCCCCCCCCCTAGCTGCCAAGCACCGCCGCAGCTGGGGATTTCTGCCAGGCCGGGACCACCGAGGGGATGCAGCTCTCCCTGGAGACCGGCCTGCAGCGACCCTGAAGGGGCTTCCCCTGCGGTGCCGTACCCGCGGGATTTAGTCAGGGCTAAGTCTCCCTGGGGGTCTGGCACGCCGTGACCTGCGAGCAGGCACGGCCTCAGGTGAACAGACATCGGGCATGATCCCTCCACTAGCCAGAGGGCTGAGCAGCAGAGGGCTGCCTAAATTTAAGTCCAGCACTACAGGGGACGACAGGGAAGAAGCCGCCCCACCCCCCTCCCTGGACACCGCGCGATGAGAGCGCCGGGGCCCAGCTGCCTGGGGCACAGTCAGCCCCACAAGTCTCGTCACCTGCTCCTCGAACCATCCGACATCCTGCTGATCAACTGCCGCCCGGAGCCGCTCCACAAGCTCACTGAAAGATGCCATCTCCAACGAGCAGGTAAGTAAATATAACACTACAACGCTGCTGCTGCTCCTCCTGTTACTGTGTTACCTCCCGCTGTCTCCCTCGCACTGAGGAAAACAGCGGGAAGCCTGAGACTCCCAGCCCCTCCCTCCTCCCTTCCAAACCACTCCCCTTCACTCCCTGCTACTCAACCTTAACCCCTTCCTCACCTGTTCCCTCCTATCCTGTCATGGCGGTCTCCCCTTATTCCCTGCAGTCGGCAGTGCGGCCGCTCATGGAGGTATTTAATATAGAAAATAGCACATTTGAAAATTCCAGCATTGCATGGGATACTGTGAAGGCCTATCTTAGAGGGTGTCTCCGGTCCACTATTTCCTATTTAAAAAAGGACTCTTCCAGAATTGAGTTGGAGAAGCAATGCGCAGCTCTAGAGGGTAAATACACTGCTGATCCCACTGACATAAATAAAGATTTATGGCTGCAAATGGGGCGGAAATACCTATTACTGCTACAGGAAAAGGCAAATAGGAAGATATTTTTGCGAAGCAATCGTATTTTGAGTTGGGTAACCAGTCCAGCAAACTCTTGGCCCACTTAATCCATCAAAACTCTAAAAGCCCGGCTATTCTCAAAATTCACAGTAGCTCTGGGGATTGTTTGATGGACTCCCAAGGAATAGCCGAGGCATTTGTGCAGTTTTACAGGGAGCTATATACCTTTCAATCCAGTTATGATATGTCTGAGTTTCAGTACTATATGGATGGTATTTCGTTCCCAACAGTGTAGAAGGTAGAGCAGCCCTGGAAGCTGATGTGACTGAGGAGAAGATACGGGAATCCTTGAAAGGTATGTCAAAATGGAAAGCATCGGGTATAGAGCAGGGGTCTCAAGCACGCGGCCCGCGGGCCGCATGCGGCCCCTGGGGCTGTCATCTGCGGCCCGCGGGACACAGAGCCGCTAGTATCGGCTCTGCTCAGAGACTCTGGAATTCCCTGACATCGCTGTCCACATATGAACAGCGATGTCTGGGGCTTCCCCAGAGCCGGAGTCCCCGGCAGAGCGCTAATACAGGCTCTGCTCCGGGACTCTGTGGAATTCCCTGACATCGCTGCTCATATATGGACAGTGTGTCAGGGTCTTGCCGAGAGCGGAGCAGAGCGCTGGTGTCGGCTCTGTTCCTGGACTCTGTGGAATTCCCTGACATCGCTGTCCACATATGAACAGCTATGTCTGGGGCTTCCCCAGAGCCGGAGTCCCGAGCAGAGCGCTGGGGTCGGATCTGCTCCGGGACTCTATGGAATTCCCTGACATCGCTGTCCACATAAGAACAGCGATGTCTGGGGCTTCCCCAGAGCCGGAGTCCCGGGCAGAGCGCTAGTACAGGCTCTGCTCCGGGACTCTGTGGAATTCCCTGACGTCGCTGCCCATATATGGACAGTGTGTCAGGGTCTTCCCCAGAGCGGAGTCCCGGGCAGAGCGCTATTATCGGCTCTGCTCCGGGACTCTGGGGGAGCCTCTGACATCGCTGTCCATACATCGACAATGATGTCAGGGGCTTCCCCAGAGCAGGAGTCCCAGTGATGTCAGGAGCACAGCTGGAGTCCCAGGAAGAGCCTCCAGCTCTGGGCAAGCCCCTGACATCACTGGGGCAGCCTCTACAGAGGGCACTGGGGCAGCCTCTACAGAGGGCACTGGGGCAGCCTCTACAGAGGGCACTGGGGCAGCCTCTACAGAGGGCAATGGGACAGCCTCTACAGAGGGCACTGGGGCAGCCTCTACAGAGGGCACTGGGGCAGCCTCTACAGAGGGCACTGGGACAGCCTCTACAGAGGGCACTGGGGCAGCCTCTACAGAGGGCACTGGGACAGCCTCTACAGAGGGCACTGGGGCAGCCTCTACAGAGGGCACTGGGGCAGCCTCTACAGAGGGCACTGGGACAGCCTCTACAGAGGGCACTGGGGCAGCCTCTACAGAGGGCACTGGGGCAGCCTCTACCGAGGGCACTGTGGCAGCCTCTACAGAGGGCACTGTGGCATTATCTACAAGTGGGTGTGTGGCAGTATCTGAAGAGGACACTGGCATTATCTAGGGGTGTGTTGCATTATCTACAGAGGGCACTGTGGCCTTATCTACAGAGGGCACTGTGGCCTTATCTACAGAGGGCACTGTGGCCTTATCTACATAGGGCACTGTGGCCTTATCTACAGAGGGCACTGTGGCCTTATCTACAGAGGGCACTGTGGCCTTATCTACAGAGGGCACTGTGGCCTTATCTACAGAGGGCTCTGTGGCCTTATCTACAGAGGGCACTGTGGCCTTATCTACAGAGGGCACTGTGGCCTTATCTACAGAGGGCACTGTGGCCTTATCTACAGAGGGCACTGTGGCCTTATCTACAGAGGGCACTTTGGCATTATCCACAGAGGGCACTGCGGCAGCATCCACAGAGGGCACTGCGGCAGCATCCACAGAGGGCACTGCGGCAGCATCCAAAGAGGGCACTGCGGCAGCATCCAAAGAGGGCACTGCGGCAGCATCCACAGAGGGCACTGCGGCACTATCTAAAAAGGGGCTGCCCAATCTTGACATGTGTGCTAACTGAGCCGCCGGACTGCATTTAGCGACACTTAAACTGGAAAGCTGGATTGTTGAAATAAGCACGTGGAGAAATATCTCAAATTTTAAACCTAGCGCTATTATAGTAATGTATTATTATTATTCTAGTAATATAGTGTTATAGTAGTTCAAATAACTAATTGATTAACAATAATTTTGTATTGTATCAAATTTGAAAGTAATGCGGCCCGTCAACTTCCCATTTATTCTATATGCGGCCCACTTACCTGGCCGAGTTTGAGACCCCTGCTATAGAGGTATACCACAAATACTCAGACCATCTCATTCCCTCACTATGCGCTATGTTTTCTTATGCCCTTGGTGTGTGGCAATTACCAGATAGCATGTATGATGCCACTATTATTGTCCTGTTAAAACCCGATAAAGACCCTATGGAATGTGGCTCCTATCGTCCGATATCGTTATTAAAAAATGACTACAAACTACTTACTAAAATTCTGGCAAACAGACTTAATAAAGTCATTTCCCAAGTTATTCATGATGACCAGTCCGGCTTTATGCCAGGGAAGTCTACCTCCGATAACATCCGGAGGGTGCAGATTCTTGCTCAGATAGGGGGTGCTATAAAGGCTGATTGGGCAATGGCGTCTCTGGACGCTGCGAAAGCCTTTGATTCCATTGAATGGGTATACCTGCTGTAGACTTTGGAGAGGTTTGGGTTTGGTCCACAGTTCCTTTGATGGATTTCGCTCCTATACAAGGCGCCGAGGGCACAAATTCTGGTGAATGGTGAACTATCCCCATATTTCAGTTTACAGAGAGGTACTAGGCAGGGATGTCCGTGCTCTCCCCATTGCTTTTCGCTCTTGCTATTGAACCATTATCTATACGTATACGACAACACCCTGCGTACAAAGGGATTTGTTTGGGGGGCAGGGAGGATAGAATTGGCTTATTTGCAGACGACATGGTTCTTTTTACGTGCCAGCCAATTGTGACATTACCCCAGGCGATTACTACTCTGGAGATATTTGGGAGATTCGCTGGACTCCATATCAACTGGACTAAGTCTTTTTTTATGCCCTTACAGGGGGTGGGATGGCCAGACTCCATACATGGCTTACGGGTGGTTTCCTCATTTAAATACCTAGGTATTATTATCAATCTGTATCATGGGGATGATCATGCCACTAATATATTGTCGCTACTGGAATACGTAAAGGTTAAGTTTAGGATCTGGAGCGCTCTTCCCCTAGCAGTGACTGGCAGAATAAACTTAATTAAAATGGTCGTTCTTCCCAAATGTCTTTATGTCCTCGAACACGCAGCGACACCAGTGTTTAAAACATTTTTCAAGCAGATACATGCCTTATTTCCAGCATTTATTTGGGGTTCCAATCGATCTAAGCTCAGTCTCACTACTTTGCAGCGTCCCAAAACATTAGGAGGAGCAGCCTTGCCAGATCTCTACCTCTATTATTTGGCGGGGCAATTAAGATATTTGAAAGTTTGGGTCGCCAACATGACCTTGCCAAATAGGGAACATCATCTGGCGTTTCATCTGCAAATGACCACTCTCTGGCCAGTATTAGAGGGGTCCCTGACTGCAATTCAAAATGTATTGCCCATTCATAGGGTGGCGTCTCAGGTGTGGATGGCTGCGAAAAGCATTTATGGGTACTCTGATGTACAAACTGATATGCCGTTATGGTTTAACCCACTCCTCTCCCAGATGTCAGATGCTTTGTCTCCCTCCTTTTGGATTCAGCACGGGGTATGCACTGTTGGGGATATGTATGAGGATAATATTCTTAAATCGTTTACACAACTGCTGTCTGGCTTTGCAATACCTAGGACTGCCTTTTACAGATACCTACAATTGTGCCATGCTCTCGGGGCCCAGTACCCTTCCTCTGACACTGCATTCTCGCAATTTCCTCTGATAGGAATTTTTAGATCCAAAGGCACCAGAGGTTTGATATCTGCCATATACACATCTCTCATATCGACCAAATTAGCCAGAACACCCCTGCAGGTAAAAGACAAATGGACTACACAGATACCTGACCTTACGGAAGGGGATTGGGACGAGATCCTATCCTCGCCACTATTTGTGTCTCCAGCCGCTAACAATAGGATGATACAAATATCCATAATCCATCAAAGTTACCTTACTCCTGTTAGATTACACAAAATGGGTAGATACCCGAGCACGGAATGTCACAGGTGCCGGTACCCTAGGTCAGACTTTTGGCACATGATCTGGGCATGTCCATTTATTTCCTCTTTTTGGGAAGAGGTAGTTGGGGCAGCTACTGGAATTCTGCATATACCAGTCCCAGTTAGTCCACAAGTTTGTTTGTTTGGTATGCTACAGGATGAACATTGGCCTCATTATTTGAAAATATTCCTCCTCCCACTACGGCTAAATGGAAATCACTTGTGAATTCTATCATTCCGTATGAGAGGATAATGTATAGACAGAGAGGATGCATTGATAAATTCTATAAGATATGGGAAGCCTGGTGTGACTCTGCGGTGACTCAGTATACCCCACACAGGTATAATGACCTCCGCCGGTCATTGACACACAATTGAAGCTACTGGGTTGTGGATCTACAGTATATAATTCATAAAATAGTGTCTTGATTTGTTTTGTTTTTTGCCTTTGGATACATGTTAAATGTCTGAATACATGTCTGTATTTCTCCTTTATTTGAAATGTTGGTGTGTTATGTCTCACACACATCTCTGCCTTATTTTCTGTATTATGTGCATGGCATGATTGCATTTGTACTACGATTCTTCAATAAAACGAGTTTACAAAAAAAAAAAGTAAATTGCTGTTTTTTGGTCACCTTAGCGCTCCAAACAAATAGAATAAAAAGTGATCAAAAAGTCGCTTGTACCCCAAAATGGTATCGGTGAAAACTACAGCTCGCCCCGCAAAATGTAAGCCCTCACACCGGTATAGTGACGGAAAAATAAAAAAAAGTTATGGCTCTCAGAATAAGGTGACACAAAACATTATTTTTCTTAGGGGGGATTCACACGAGCGTGTATTCGGTCCGTGCGGGCCGCGTGGTTTTCACGCGCCACGCATCGACCAATACAAGTCTATGGGGCAGTACAGACAGTCCGTGCTTTTTGCGCAGCGTTTGTTCGCTGCGTACAAAACGCGACAGGTTCAATAACTCTGCGTATTTCGCGCATCACGCACCCATGAGTCAATGGGTGCGTGAAAACCACGCAGGTTGCACGGAAGCACTTCCGTGCGAACCGACTGAAACAGCGCACCAGCTGTCAAAAGGATGAATGTAAACAGAAAAGCACCACGTGCTTTTCTGTTTCCGAACATCCAAACGGAGTGTCTTTAAGATGAGCGAACCAGGACAAGCGAACCGAACTTCACCGGGTTCGGCCGAACTCGTTTTGGCCGAACCCGGCAAAAAAATGTCCGGTACGCGACGTCAGGACATAGTCACTGTCCAGGGTGCTGAAAGAGTTAAACTGTTTCAGCACCATGGACAGTGACTACCGATCCCAAAAAACATGAACCTGTAAAAAAAAACGAAGTTCTGACTTACCGATAACTCCCGGCTTCTTCCTCCAGTCTGACCTCCCGGGATGACAATTCAGTCCAAGTGACAGCTGCAGCCAATCACAGGCCAAGCACAGGCTGAAGCGGTCACATGGACTGCCGCGTCATCCAGGGAGGTGGGGCCCGATGTCAAGAGAGGCGCGTCACCAAGGACGCGTCACCAAGGCAACGGCCGGGAGGGCAGATCTCGGTAAGTACAAACTTTTTTTTTTTTTAACAGGTTGCTGTATATTGTGTTCGACATTCACTGTCGAGGGTGCTGAAAGAGTTACTGTCGATGTAGCTACTTACCTGAAAACGCCGATACTGCTGCAGAATCAACTGTAGCCTCTGGTGCCGGTGTCCTCGCTCGTCTGACACGATGCAGGACCTGTGAGTGACGTCACAGCGTGATCTCTCGAGAACACGGCTGTGACTGCACTGCCAGAAGCTGGGCGTTCTGAAGAGAAGTGGATGATACTTCTCATCAGAGCGCCCAGCTAGTAAAAGTATTAAAAACGCCCCGATGTACGCACCTAATACACGCCCACTTGGACTTTTACTTTTAAACACACCCACTTGGACTTTTGCAAGCCTCATTTGCATAAGTACAAAAATGGTCATAACTTGGCCAAAAATGCTTGTTTTTTAAAAATAAAAACGTTACTGTAATCTACATTGCAGCGCCTATCTGCTGCAATAGCAGATAGGGGTTGCAAAATCTGGTGACAGAGCCTCTTTAAGGGGTTAAAGTTTATTCAGTATACAGTAAGCATTTCTACAACTTTCTAATATACTTTGTGTTTCATTATTCCGTCATTTAGAGACTAAAAATCTGTTACAGGGCCCATCAGGGTAAGGTGACTTTTCTTTTTATTGGTGCAAAGGGGGCCTAACTTATCTATGGTAAAACACAGGGGCCTAACTTATCTATGGTAAAACACAGGGGCCTAACTTATCTATGGTAAAACACAGGGGGCCTAACTTATCTATGGTAAAACACAGGGGGCCTAACTTATCTATGGTAAGACACAGGGGACCTAACTTATCTATGGTAAAACACAGGGGGCCTAACTTATCTATGGTAAAACACAGGGGGCCTAACTTATCTATGGTAAAACACAGGGGCCTAACTTATCTATGGTAAAACACAGGGTGCCTAACT
The DNA here is from genome assembly GCF_050947455.1 of Rhinoderma darwinii. Taxonomy (NCBI): domain Eukaryota; kingdom Metazoa; phylum Chordata; class Amphibia; order Anura; family Rhinodermatidae; genus Rhinoderma; species Rhinoderma darwinii. The sequence goes on from NC_134698.1 coordinate 25,964,546, forward strand.
TATCTATGGTAAAACACAGGGGCCTAACTTATCTATGGTAAAACACAGGGGGCCTAACTTATCTATGGTAAAACACAGGGGCTTAACTTATCTATGGTAAAACACAGGGGCCTAACTTATCTATGGTAAAACACAGGGGGCCTAACTTATCTATGGTAAAACACAGGGGGCCTAACTTATCTATGGTAAAACACAGGGGGCCTAACTAATCTATGGTAAAACACAGGGGCCTAACTTATCTATGGTAAAACACAGGGGGCCTAACTTATCTATGGTAAAACACAGGGGACCTAACTTATCTATGGTAAAACACAGGGGGCCTAACTTATCTATGGTAAAACACAGGGGGCTTAACTTATCTATGGTAAAACACAGGGGACCTAACTTATCTATGGTAAAACACAGGGACCTAACTTATCTATGGTAAAACACAGGGGCCTAACTTATCTATGGTAAAACACAAGGGGCCTAACTTATCTATGGTAAAACACAGGGGGCCTAACTTATCTATGGTAAAACACAGCAGGCCTAACTTTTTATTTTTGGTGTCTAGTTTCTTCCATATTACTGCCGCTGCCGCCGAGTAAGTTGCACCGCAAAGGGGTCACTAAGACCATGTTCACACGGTGGATTTTGCTTGGTGGGTCCCGCTGCAAAATCGGCCGCAGAATTATTCCTGCCGTCAACCAAAAGATTCCTACTCCCATTCACTTCAGATCGGGCAGGACGCTTCTTTTGCCCGCTAGTTGAAAAAATCAGCTAGCGGTAAAAAGAAGCATCTGCCTCCCACTGAAATAGAGATCTGCAGAACATTGCTCTCTCCTCTCTACCTCCTGACAGTACATAGTGATATATTCTGCAGATTATTGCCCAACTGACTTCTCTAGAGATCTGCAGAACATTGCTCCTCTACCTCCTGACAGATACATAGTGATATATTCTGCAGATTATTACACCACTGACTTCTCTAGAGATCTGCAGGACATTGCTCCTCTACCCCTGACAGATACATAGTGATATATTCTGCAGATTATTACACCACTGACTTCTCTAGAGATCTGCAGAACATTGCTCCTCTACCTCCTGACAGATACATAGTGATATATCCTGCAGATTATTACACCACTGACCTCTCTAGAGATCTGCAGAACATCGCTCCTCTAACTCCTGACAGATACATAGTGATATTCTGCAGATTATTACACCACTGACCTCTCCGGAGATCTGCAGAACATTGCTCCTCTACTTCCTGACAAACATAGTGATATATTCTGCAGATTATTACACCACTGAACTCTCAAGAGATCTGCAGAACATCGCTCCTCTAACTCCTGACAGATACATAGTGATATATTCTGCAGATTATTACACCACTGACCTCTCTAGAGATCTGCAGGACATTGCTCCTCTACCCCTGACAGATACATAGTGATATATTCTGCAGATTATTAAACCACTGACCTCTCTAGAGATCTGCAGAACATTGCTCCTCTTCCTCCTGACAGATACATAGTGATATATTCTGCAGATTATTATACCACTGACCTCTCTAGAGATCTGCAGAACATTGCTCCTCTTCCTCCTGACAGATACATACTGATATATTCTGCAGATTATTACACCACTGACCTCTCTGGAGATCTGCATAACATTGCTCCTCTACCTCCTGACAGGTAAATAGTTTTATATTCTGCAGATTATTACACCACTGACCTCTCTAGAGATCTGCAGAACATTGCTCCTCTACCTCCTGACAGATACATAGTGATATATTCTGCAGATTATTACACCACTGACCTCTCTAGAGATCTGCAGAACATTGCTCCTCTACCTCCTGACAGATACATAGTGATATATTCTACAGATTATTACACCACTGACTTCTCTAGAGATCTGCAGAACATCGCTCCTCTAACTCCTGACAGATACATAGTGATATATTCTGCAGATTATTACACCACTGACCTCTCCGGAGATCTGCAGAACATTGCTCCTCTATCTCCTGACAGATACATAGTGATATATTCTGCAGATTATTATACCACTGAACTCTCTAGAGATCTGCAGAACATTGCTCCTCTAACTCCTGACAGATACATAGTGATATATTCTGCAGATTATTATACCACTGACCTCTCTAGAGATCTGCAGAACATTGCTCCTCTAACTCCTGACAGATACATAGTGATATATTCTGCAGATTATTACACCACTGACCTCTCTAGAGATCTGCAGAACATTGCTCCTCTACCTCCTGACAGATAAATAGTGATATATTCTGCAGATTATTACACCACTGACCTCTCTAGAGATCTGCAGAACATTGCTCCTCTACCTCCTGACAGATACATAGTGATATATTCTGCAGATTATTACACAACTGACCTCTCTGGAGATCTGCAGCACATTGCTCCTCTATCTCCTGACAGATACATAGTGATATATTCTGCAGATTATTACACCACTGACTTCTCTAGAGATCTGCAGAACATTGCTCCTCTAACTCCTGACAGATACATAGTGATATATTCTGCAGATTATTACACCACTGACCTCTCTAGAGATCTGCAGAACATCACTCCTCTAACTCCTGACAGATACATAGTGATATATTCTGCAGATTATTACACCACTGACCTCTCTAGAGATCTGCAGGACATTGCTCCTCTACCCCTGACAGATACATAGTGATATATTCTGCAGATTATTACACCACTGACTTCTCTAGAGATCTGCAGAACATCGCTCCTCTAATTCCTGACAGATACATAGTGATATATTCTGCAGATTATTACACCACTGACCTCTCCGGAGATCTGCAGAACATTGCTCCTCTACCTCCTGACATACATAGTGATATATTCTGCAGATTATTACACCACTGAACTCTCAAGAGATCTGCAGAACATCGCTCCTCTAACTCCGGACAGATACATAGTGATATATTCTGCAGATTATTACACCACTGACCTCTCTAGAGATCTGCAGGACATTGCTCCTCTACCCCTGACAGATACATAGTGATATATTCTGCAGATTATTACACCACTGACCTCTCTAGAGATCTGCAGAACATTGCTCTTCTTCATCCTGACAGATACATAGTGATATATTCTGCAGATTATTACACCACTGACCTCTCCGGAGATCTGCAGAACATTGCTCCTCTACCTCCTGACAGATACATAGTGATATATTCTGCAGATTATTATACCACTGACCTCTCTAGAGATCTGCAGAACATTGCTCCTCTACCTCCTGACAGATACATACTGATATATTCTGCAGATTATTACACCACTGACCTCTCTGGAGATCTGCAGAACATTGCTCCTCTACCTCCTGACAGATACATAGTGATATATTCTGCAGATTATTACACCACTGACCTCTCTAGAGATCTGCAGAACATCGCTCCTATACCTCCTGGCAGATACACAGTGATATATGCTGCAGATTATTACACCACTGACCTCTCTGGAGATCTGCAGAACATTGCTCCTCTACCTCCTGACAGATACATAGTGATATATTCTGCAGATTATTACACCACTGACCTCTCTAGGGATCTGCAGAACATTGCTCCTCTACCTCGTAAAAGATACATAGTGATATATTCTGCAGATTATTACACCACTGACCTCTCTGGAGATCTGCAGAACATCGCTCCTCTACCTCCTGACAGATACATAGTGATATATTCTGCAGATTATTACACAACTGACCTCTATAGAGATCTGTAGAACATTGCTCCTCTACCTCCTGACAGATACATAGTGATATATTCTGCAGATTATTACACCACTGACCTCTCTGGAGATCTGCAGAACATTACTCCTCTACCTCCTGACAGACACATAGTGATATACTCTGCAGATTATTACACCACTGACCTCTCTAGGGAACTTGTCCCGCAAAACACGAGCCCTCATATGGCTACGTAGACAAAATAATACAAAAAAAGTTTTGGCTTTTGGAAGGCGGGAAGGAAAAGGCTAAAATGAAAAAACTCAAATTGGTCGTGTCCTTAAGGGGTTAAAGTTTATTCAGTATACAGTAAAGATTTCTACAACTTTCTAATATACTTTGTGTTTCATTGTTCGGTCATTTAGAGGCTAAAAATCTGTGACAGGACCCATCAGGCCATCGTGGGAACGGCTAAATTAAGTTGTTTTTTTATTGGTGCAAAGGGGGCCTAATTTATCTATGGTAAAACACAGGGGGCCTAACTTATCTATGGTAAAACATAGGGGGCCTAACTTATCTATGGTAAAACACAGGGGGCCTAACTTATCTATGGTAAAACACAGGGGGCCTAACTTATCTATGGTAAAACACAGGGGGCTTAATTTATCTATGTTAATACACAGGGGACCTAAATTATCTATGGTAAAACACAGGGGGCCTAACTTATCTATTGTAAAACACAGGGGGCCTGACTTATCTATGGTAAAACAGAGGGGGCCTAACTTATCTATGGTAAAACATAGGGGCCCTAACTTATCTATGGTAAAACACAGGGGCCTAATTTATCTATGGTAAAACACAGGGGGCCTAACCTATCTATGGCAAAACACAGGGGGCCTAACTTATCTATAGTAAAACACAGGGGCCTAATTCATCTATGGTAAAACACAGGGGGCCTAACTTATCTATGGTAAAACACAGAGGGCCTAACTTATCTATGGTAAAACATAGGGGGCCTAACTTTTTATTTTTGGTGTCTAGTTTCTTCCATTTTACTGCCGCTGCCGCCGAGTAAATTGCACCGCAAAGAGGTCACTAAGACCATGTTCAGACGGAGGATTTTGCTTGGTGGGTCCCGCTGCAAAATCGGCCGCAGAATTATTCCTGCCATCAGCCAAAAGATTCCTACTCCCATTCACTTCAGATCGGGCAGGACGCTTCTTTTGTCCGTTAGTTGAAAAAATCAGCTATCTGTAAAAAGAAGCATCAGCCTCCCACTGAAATAGAGATCTGCAGAACATTGCTCTCTTCTCTCTACCGCCTGACAGATACATAGTGATATACTGTATTCTGCAGATTATTACACCACTGACCTCTCTGGAGATCTGCAGAACATTACTCCTCTAGCTCCTGACAGATACATAGTGATATATTCTGCAGATTATTACACCACTGACTTCTCTAGGGATCTGCAGAACATTGCTCATCTACCTCCTGACAGATACATAGTGATATATTCTGCAGACTATTACACCACTGACCTCTCTGGAGATCTGCAGAACATTGCTCCTCTATCTCCTGACAGATACATAGTGATATATTCTGCATATTATTACACCACTGACCTCTCTGGAGATCTGCAGAACATCGCTCCTCTACCTCCTGACAGATACATAGTGATATATTCTGCAGATTATTACACCACTTACCTCTCTAGGGATCTGCAGAACATTGCTCCTCTACCTCCTGACAGATAAATAGTGATATATTCTGCAGATTATTACACCACTGACCTCTCTAGAGATCTGCAGAACATTGCTCCTCTACCTCGTAAAAGATACATAATGATATATTCTGCAGATTATTACACCACTGACCTCTCTGGAGATCTGCAGAACATCGCTCCTCTACCTCCTGACAGATACATAGTGATATATTCTGCAGATTATTATACCACTGACCTCTCTAGAGATCTGCAGAACATTGCTCCTCTACCTCCTGACAGATACATAGTGATATATTCTGCAGATTATTACACCGCTGACCTCTCTAGGGATCTGCAGAACATTGCTCTGTTCTCTCTACCTCCTGACGGATATATAGTGATATATTCTGCAGATTATTACACCACTGACCTCTCTAGAGATCTGCAGAAAATTGGTCCTCTACCTCCTGACAGATACACAGTGATATATTCTGCAGATTATTACACCACTGACCTCTCTAGGGATCTGCAGAACATTGCTCCTCTACCCTTGACAGATACATAGTGATATATTCTGCAGATTATTACACCACTGACCTCTCCGGAGATCTGCAGAACATTGCTCCTCTATCTCCTGACAGATACATAGTGATATATTCTGCAGATTATTATACCACTGACCTTTCTAGAGATCTGCAGAACATTGCTCCTCTAACTCCTGACAGATACATAGTGATATATTCTGCAGATTATTATACCACTGACCTCTCTAGAGATCTGCAGAACATTGCTCCTCTAACTCCTGACAGATACATAGTGATATATTCTGCAGATTATTACACCACTGACCTCTCTAGAGATCTGCAGAACATTGCTCCTCTACCTCCTGACAGATAAATAGTGATATATTCTGCAGATTATTACACCACTGACCTCTCTAGAGATCTGCAGAACATTGCTCCTCTACCTCCTGACAGATACATAGTGATATATTCTGCAGATTATTACACAACTGACCTCTCTGGAGATCTGCAGCACATTGCTCCTCTATCTCCTGACAGATACATAGTGATATATTCTGCAGATTATTACACCACTGACTTCTCTAGAGATCTGCAGAACATTGCTCCTCTAACTCCTGACAGATACATAGTGATATATTCTGCAGATTATTACACCACTGACCTCTCTAGAGATCTGCAGAACATCACTCCTCTAACTCCTGACAGATACATAGTGATATATTCTGCAGATTATTACACCACTGACCTCTCTAGAGATCTGCAGGACATTGCTCCTCTACCCCTGACAGATACATAGTGATATATTCTGCAGATTATTACACCACTGACTTCTCTAGAGATCTGCAGAACATCGCTCCTCTAATTCCTGACAGATACATAGTGATATATTCTGCAGATTATTACACCACTGACCTCTCTATAGATCTGCAGGACATCGCTCCTCTACCTCCTGACAGATACATAGTGATATATTCTGCAGATTATTACACCACTGACCTCTCTATAGATCTGCAGAACATTGCTCCTCTACCTCCTGACAGATACATAGTGATATATTCTGCAGATTACTACACCACTGACCTCTCTGGAGATCTGCAGAACATTACTCCTCTACCTCCTGACAGATACTTAGTGATATATTCTGCAGATTATTACACCACTGACCTCTTTGGAGATCTGCAGAACATCGCTCCTCTACCTCCTGACAGATACATAGTGATATATTCTGCAGATTATTACACCACTGACTTCTCTGGAGATCTGCAGAATATTGCTCTGTCCTCTCTACCTGCTGATAGATACTTATTGATATATTCTGCAGATTATTACACCTGACTTTTCCACACCCTTATGATCCCTGTAGATAAAAGGCTCCCTGGATAAATTCCCCAATATATATATATGAAAACACTGAAAATTGTAAAGAAAATATATGTTTATTCCAGAATCCAGTAGAATTGCTGTGCGGTTTTCTCCGGCCCTTTAACATGTGATGATCTGTGACATGAAGAAGAGGAGGGTCCTTCTTCACACGTGGATATGGCCGCCAGTCCACCCTTACACAGCTCAGTCCTGGATCATAAGACAGCGTAAAACATTTTTCTATTTTTTCACAGTTGTATCCTAGAAAAGACAAAAAAATCTGAATTAGCCCAAAAATTCACAAAACCTTCACCACAAGGAGATGAAGACGGAGCAGAAGACGTCGGACTTACCGGATCTCGCTTCTGTTCTGCACGTCACTGGTTCTCAGCGCTGGGGGAGTCTTCATGACAATTTCAGATGGTTTAGGTGGTAAAGACCACCATGTTGGGGTGACAAAAGATGGTGAATGGGCCCCGAGCGACAGATGGAACAGAACAGGCCTCTTTCTCTACCGGGGGTTCGGGGCCCTGATGGTAAATGGGGCCCGAGTGGCAGATGGAATTAAAATGCCCACTTTCTCTTCCGGGGGTTTGAGGCCCTGGTGGTAACAGTAACCCCCGAAAGGTCCTCCATCTCCACATCCTCTGGAAGTTTGCGTCCGCGAACTTCCTTTTTGTCTTTCTTATCCTCCATATCCTCCATCTCTATATCATCTGGAAATTGGCGTCCGCCAACCTCCATTTTCTCATCCTCCTCCACGTCCTCCATCTCTATATCATCGGGAAATTGACGTCCGCCAACCTCCATTTTCTCTACAATCCTCATCTTGAAAAACATCTTCACTATCCTCCTCTTCATCAAAGACACCTTCATGATGAGAGCCAGCAAGAGAAACCGACACCGTGGTCAATGTGTGACCCCAATTTATAGACTTGATGATGTCATAAGATGTTTACACATCCAGATTAAAAAGTGTAGAGAAATAGAATCTGCCCACGTTCTAGATGACATCACAAGAAGCGAATCTCAGTGATCCGGTGGCCATATAAAACGTAATATGGTACAAGAATACAGACAGTAGGGTCAGACTACACCCTCTGGGGAAGTTTCTATCATCTCAAAGAATTCTCAAATCAATGTGGTCAATTCCACTGGTTTCTTAAACGTAAACGCACCCATAAAACGTACAACACGGGCATTTACATATACAGTGAAAATTAAACAAAACCATTTTTTTCATTTATATTGATTTTATTTTGTACAAGTGGGAAAAAAAATACACATATGTGGTATCACCACGATCGTAACGACCAGAGCAATAAAGTTAACACATTATTTAAACAGCATGGTGAAGACCGTAAAAAAATAAAAAAAATTCAAAAAACACGGCAAAAGTGTTGTTTTTTTGAACTTATCCGGCCAAAAAGAAAAAAAATCCCTTATACAGTGATATTGACGACACAATACAAAAATTACCGCTCTTGGAAAGCGGAGATGCAAAAACAAATTATTTTTGTTTAAAAATATTTTTAATGTGCAACTAAAATTTATATTCACCCAACCCGGTGAATTGCACAACAAGCAGAGCAGATGAGGCCTCTTTTAGCCTTTAAGGTTAACGGCCAGGAGCGGCGGCGTGATGCAGTGATTGAAAGTCTGTATCCTACAACGGCAGGGGTCTCTGTCATAGATTTCAACTAGATCCGCATCCTGATAGGCCGTATAAGCCCTAAGTCGACAAAGTCAATAGCGAGCGCAGCATCTAAGTGGTTGACAGAGGGAGGGGGCTTCTTCTATACAATAGCAGGTGATCGCGGGGGTGCCAATGGTTGCTATGGCAACTGGAGGCCTAACAATGGCCTCCTGGTCTGCCATGTACTGAAGCCTATTAGGCCCTGCCAGAATGCAGTATATTATACCAGCTAAGAGGTGATCGGATCCTCAATTCCCCTAGTGGAACAAAAAACTAAAAAGAATGCTCTAGAAAAATCAAAAAACAAAAATTGCCACTCTCTCTTTATAAAGTCATTATTAAAAAAATATATAAAACTATACACATCTGGTATTGCCACATCCATAAATACACAAAAATAATCACATCATTTATCCTGCGCGGTAAACGCTGTAAGAAAAATATTTAAAAAAATTACAGATATTCTGTTTTTTGGTCACATCACCTCCAAAACATTGGAATATAAAGCTACCAAAAAAATGTACCCCAAGATGGTACCAATAAAAACTACAGCATGTCCCGCAAAAAACGCGCCCTCACAGCTCTGTGGATGGAAAAATAAAAAGTTATGGCTCTCAGAATATGGCGACTTTATGTAAGTGTTTTTATTGTGAAAAAGAAGTAAAACATTAAAAAAAACTATATAAATTTGGAATGGCCGTAATCGCAGTTATCCGCCGAATAAAGTTACATGTCGTTTATACCACCCGGTGAACGCTGTAAAAAAGACAATGCCCCAATTGCTGTTTTATGATCACCTTGAATCTCGAGATTTAATAAAAATAATATCCTGATGTGCAGGCCACAGGGGCTGGCTGGCACATTTTAGCCTGGGGTGCAAGCCCACAGCACTGGACCAAGAGTAGCGGCCCATCCTTAACCTGTTTACCTCCACCTTCGCTATAAAGGCGGCAGAGGAAACTGGGCTTTAAATTGTTAAAAGACGGCAGCTGGTTGTGTCTTCATGTTGGGATTGCACACGCAAACTAATCCCGCTTAGGGCCTGTTCACACCTCCGTCAGTGTTTCCGTTGAGCAGCAGAACAACAAAAATATTGTCTGGTTTCAAGTCATGGTGTCCGTGGTCATACCAAAAACAAAAGCGCAGCAGGCTGCGCTATTGTTTCCGGTATTTTTACCCAGATCTGTGATAGAACCTCCAAAGCAGATGTGAATCTGCTCTTACCGGCATATTGTTTCTGAATACTTCCGCCACACAATGATCATATAGTGAATAATATTACCATACTGTTACTGAATAAAAACACTGAACAAAACCAGGGGCGTAACTAGGAAAGATTGGGCCCCATAGCAAACTTTTGACTGGGCCCCCCCCTCCCCTGAGTGTCACATAACCCCCCCTTGTAGATAGTGCCTTTTTTACAGCCCCCCCTGTAGATAACGCCATACAGCCCCCACTGTAGAGAACGCCATACAGCCCCCCTGTAGATAGCGCCATACATCCCCCTTTAGATAACGCCATACAGCCCCCCTGTAGATAACACCATACAGCCCGCCTGTAGATAACGCCATACAGCCCCCTGTAGATAACGCCATACAGCCCCCCTGTAGATAGCGCCATACATCCCCCTGTAGATAACGCCATACAGCCCCCCTGTAGATAACGCCATACAGCCCCCCCTGTAGATAACGCCATACAGCCCCCACTGTAGAGAACGCCATACAGCCCCCTGTAGATAACGCCATACAGCCCCCCCTGTAGATAACGCCATACAGCCCCCCTGTAGATAACGCCATACAGCCCCCACTGTAGAGAACGCCATACAGCCCCCTGTAGGTAACGCCATACAGCCCCCCCTGTAGGTAACGCTATACAGCCCCACTGTAGGTAACGCTATACAGCCCCACTGTAGGTAACGCTATACAGCCCCCCCTTTAGGTAACGCCATACAGCACCCCCTTGTAGGTAACGCCATACAGCCCCCCAATGTAGGTAACGCCATACAGCCCCCCCTGTAGGTAACGCCATACAGCCCCCCCTGTAGGTAATGCCATACAGCCCACCCCCTTGTAGGTAACGCCATACAGCCCCCCAATGTAGGTAACGCCATACAGCCCCCCCTGTAGGTAACGCCATACAGCCCACCCCCTTGTAGGTAACGCCATACAGCCCCCCAATGTAGGTAACGCCATACAGCCCCCCCTGTAGGTAACGCCATACAGCCCCCCCCTGTAGGTAACGCATTACAGCCCACCCCCTTGTAGGTAACGCCATACAGCCCCCCAATGTAGGTAACGCCATACAGCCCCCCCTGTAGGTAACGCCTTACAGCCCCCCCCCCTGTAGGTAATGCCATACAGCCCCCCCTGTAGGTAACACCATACAGCCCCCCCTGTAAATAACGCCATACAGCCCCAACCCCCCAAAACTATCTGACCTATAGTGTGTCCTACAAAAGACATGTATCCCCTATCCACAGGATAGGGGATGCATGTGTTATCGCTGGCAGCGATAGGGAGAACGGGGGACCAAAAGTCCCCCAAGTTCTCCGTGACTAACCTCAGACTTCAGGAGTCTACGCAGCTGAATAGAAATTAAAGGAGCGCTGGTCACGCATGCGCACAAGCGCGACCGGCGCTCCATTCATTTCTACGGAGCTGCCGACACAGACCCCGGAAGTCCGAGGTTTGTGATGGAGAACTTCAGGGGACTTTCGGTCCCCCGTTCTCCCTATGGCTGCAAGCGATCACACATGTATCCCCTATCCTGTGGATAGGGGATACATGTCTTTTGTAGGAACAACCCCTTTAATGGCAGAACGGGGAGATACCTCCCTGCTCTGCCATAGTGTTTAGTGGCGTCGCGCTGTAGTAGCCATAGCGGCAGCTAGCAGAGCCTCCGGCCATGGTGGGGCCCCGTACCGGCGTGCGACACGGGCCCCCTATTGCTGCGGGCCCCGTAGCAGCCGCTACGGCCGCTACGGCGGTAGTTACGCCACTGAATATAGTCATAGATGCCGGTCCTACACAGGGGCTCTGTGTAGGACCGGTATAAGTAATTACAGCACAGTGACATCCAGTGACGATATAGGGGTAGATACCAGTCCTATACAGGAGCCCTACAGACCATATAAGTAATTAAAGTACAATGACCATATAGTGGTAGATACCGGTTCTACACAGGGGCTCTACAGACCATATAAGTGATTAAAGTACAGTGACATCCAGTGACCATATAGTGGTAAATACTGGTCCTACACATGAGGTCTGTAGACCATATACAGCACAGTGACATCCAGTGACTCAGAGGTGACGTCTTCTCAGATTAGATTTGTTCATTTTCCCTTTTCTTCTCCATCCTTCCTAGAGCGCTATGACGACTTCTTCTAGCCACGATCGCCTCTGCAGAATTTAAAATACAGACAAGTTGGTTTCCTGCTTTTCTAGCATTCATCCCACCTATGCCCCATCCTCTAAACAAACTCGTCACCCACAGTGCCCCAGATAGTAATAATGATACCCACTTTGTGCCCCACACAATAATAGTGCCCCTTTGTGCAATCATATAGTAAACGTGCCTTCTTTATGCCCCCCATACAGTAATGCTGCCATTAACAGGCCCCCTTCTCCTCCAGGCCCAGTTGTGATTGTAGTGGTTGCTACCAGACCCAGATGGGAAAGGGACCCCCCGATAACAGTGGGCTGATATTTTTATCCTCTGACAGGAGACCCTGTGGGGATGGTGGCCCTGGGCATTTGCCCAGTTTGACCCCCTCCTAACACCAGCCCAGTAGAAAAGTGTTCTAACAGACGTCACAGGTGTAGCGCAGCCATGGGGGTGGTCATGGGAATGATGGGGTCCTAAAAATCTACTGGTGGACCCGCCCAGCCCAGCTCACCCCTGGCAGGCCAGAGGGGAACATTACATTAGTTTCATGAGGTCATTATGAAGGCCCTAATATTTTGGAACCAGGTAGGGGAGGGCCCGACCACATCTGCCCGAAGCGAGGGCGCCCGGTTTATACTAGGACAATACTTTCCCAGCAACGTTTTCTAAACTGTAAAGAAGGAAAGGATCTAAAAAGAAGCAGAGCGTGTCAGAAAAGAGGGATAAGAAAGGACACCATCTATCAGTGAAACACCTGCCCCATAATACCTGGCTTGTTCACACAGAATTGCATCATAACTTGCCACACATCTATGTATTATATATATTATTAAAGGCCCCCTAATAAAGGCCCCCTGGTCAGCCATCTTTGTACTCCTTTGAATCCCTGCCTCTTGCAGGGCTTTAAAGGAGACTGTCAGTATAGCAATATACTGCAATACATTAGTATTGCAGTATATCATGTAAGCGATCCAATGATCGCTGGTTCAAGTCCTCTAGGGGGACTAATAAGAAAAAAAAACAGTTAAAGTTTTTCTTAATGTTCCAAAAAAAAAAATGTTTAAAGTTCAAACACCCCTTTTTCCCATTTTTTCCATAAAGCAATGTTAAAAAAAAAAATTAACGTTAACATAACTAGTGTCGCCGCGTCCATAAAAGTCTGAACTATCATAATATAGCGTTATTTAACTCGCTTGGTGAAAGCTGTAAAAAAAAAAATATATATATATATATATAAAATGTAAAAAGCAAATTGCTGGTTCGTGGCTTAGCGCGCAGCGAGAGCGGTCGCATGTTCTAGGAGCTCCGCAGTGAACCCGCGCCAATGTTATCCTGCAGACATCCTGAGGCTTCCTAAGGCTTTAAAAATACCGTCCAAACGATCTAGACGGTCGAGGGTGACTACTGGAGCCAGTATGAGCCCCACCAGAGGTCAGCTGCAAGGCTTTGCACGGGGTGAGGGGCAAGATGGCGGCCGCCCTCCTCAGCCTCAGCGTTCTAAAGGAGGAGAAGCATTCTAAATTGCAATGACCGGGACACGATTTTACGCCTGACACGCAGGCTACCGGAAATTACTTATAATGGGGCAAAAGTCTCTATATTCCCTGACCTCGGCTGACTTGCAAAAGAGACGTGCGACATTTCTTGCTGTTAAGAGGCGCCTGAGAGATCTGGGTATTCCATACTCCATGTCATATCCAGCTAGGTTGCGAATTGTGGATGGAGAAAGATCCGGTTTTTTTCAACTCCCCGCAGGATGCTGATGAATGGGTGAGAAACAAGCGCCCACCTCGACGGAACTAATTCTGCCTGATAACACAGATGGAGTTTCGTGTAAGGATGACTGATGATGTTGGGCTATTCTGAATCACCGGACTTCCATGACTAATCATAGGATTTCGGGAACATTCCATTCTGATGGTGATCTGGACTGGGTCTGACAGAGATCGGTTAGACCTACTGCCTGGCCAGTGCGACTTTTTGTGTCCTTGGATTTGTGGGGCGCCATACCTGAGGAGGCTGCCGCACGTCCCCTTAATGGCGGAAGCTTAACTAAGTTGCTGTTTGGCGCGGGTATTACCCCCGTATACTTAAATGCCACGTTTTTGGGCACGCTCCGGCAATGTAACATGCATCTACATGCATTGTCGGTATTGTTCTACTATTTACAATCTGTTCTTTTGGGTTCTAGGTTGGAATGTGCCTTGGGTGCGGGCAGTTATGATACTACTCATGTACAAATGTAAACGCATAAGGGATGCACCGAATAATTATCAGCTGCTTCTGAGAAAGGCGGGATTGTTGATGTATTTCAGGCATTGTGGATCTCTCCTACATGTGAGAAGTATATTTTATGAATGTCTTCTTTAACTGTAATGTCGTGAAATGTGAGGGGTATGGGCAGCCCGCAGAAGAGAGTAATATTGTATGGTTATATTCGCAAAGTTAACCCTCATATATTGTGCCTCCAGGAGACGCATTTAACACCTGCTAAAATGAAAACTGTTCTTAGGCCCTGGGTCCAGTGGTCTAGCCACTCATATCACACATTATACTCGAGGGACGTGTTCATTTTGGTACACAAATCTGTGAGATGGGAAGCTATCCATACTAAAACCGATAGTGAGGGCAGATATGTATTTGTGTATGCTCTCATAGAAAATGTTCCTTATGTTTTATTGGGCATGTACATTCCTCCACCAGCATCTTTACAGATTTTGCAAATGGCGGCTACCTTTGCTGCAACATATCCGACCGCTAAAGTGTTGGGCATGGGAGATTTTAACATGGTTGTGAACTGCAGTCTGGATAGGTTTAGTGCTTCTTCTGGGCAGGACCGAGTACCCCCGCCATATCTGTACTGGGTTTTACTGTTTGCTGAGATGGGATGGACAGAACTTTACCGATATAAACACCCAACAACTAAAGTGTATTCCTCCCTAGGCAGAAACTCCCTATCCTGCATAGACTATATGTTTGGAAATTCTCTCATTGTACCTTTGGTTGAATCTGTCACTTATATATCTAGAGCGGCGTCTGATCATTCTCCTATGGTGACCAGCTTTAGTCTCCCTGGCCCCTCCTTACCTAGGAGCTGGAAAATACACCCCTTTTGGTTGACCCTGACAGGCCCTCAGGATAGGATCCCTGATTAACTTGACTTGGATATGTAGAGTCGAGTGATCAGTAATTATTCCTTACCCCCTTAAGAATAATAACACATGACACCAAGGTTGGATTTTAATGGCCACAGCAGCCGTTTATTATAAATTTTATAAAATTAGAAATTTTATAACCAAACCTTAAATAACCTAGAATTCCCCAACATTGGAATTCTTCCAGAATAAACATACCAAACCCTTAACCCCTTCCCGACATCCGCCGTATATATACGGCGCTGTCGGGAGGTGCTTCCCGCAAAGCGCCGTATATATACGGCGCAGTGATGGTGCGGGCTCAGGAGCAGAGCCGGCACCATCACCGCGGGGTGACAGCTGTATTATACAGCTGGCACCCTCCTGTAACTGCCAGGACCGGAGCTATTCTCCGATCCGGCAGATTAACCCCTCAGATGCTGCGCTTCACCCGATCGGCAACCCAGTGATGCAATCGCTGGGTTGCTGTGGCAATCGGACGCCAGAAAATGGCGTCCGAGTCTGCCTTGTACGGGAGCCGATGAGGACCCGCCTGCGGCGTGTCCTCATAGGCTTGCTGTCAGTGAATAACTGACAGCGCTAATACACTGCACTACGTATGTAGTGAAGTGTATTAGAGTAGCGATCGGGGCATCAGGCCCTCATGTCCCCTAGTGGGACAAGTAAAAAAAGTAAAAAAAAGTTAATAAAAATGTGGTAAAACAATAAAAACACACACATTTCAAATAAAAATAAAGCTAAACTGACTTTTTTCCCATAGTAAGTCTTTTATTTTTTTTAAATCAATAAATTTTTATTGAAAAATTTTTACAACTTTTTCAAACAATATAAACCATCCTTGGTCCCAGAACATGGACCTGCGTACAATAATACATACAAGTGATATGTCATTGAAGGATATACATAATCATAACCAGAAAACAACCACAAAGAACTTAAGAACTTTACTATGCATTTTCAAACCAATGTTAATATTAACTATGTCATAGTACCATCGAACTTTCTGCATTTAAGTGTAATACTTTGAATTTACCCAAAGCTCCCAATAACGTGAACTCTTGGCATACCCAGAGGGAGATTGCAAAAGCATGGATTCATGATGACATGCTATATTTACCCTGCCTATCACCTCTGATAAAGAAGGGGAGATAAATGATTTCCATGACTTAGCTATTGCCATTCTAGCAGCAATGAAGACATGGTGTATCAGTACCCGATGCTCCGCCATTATGTCTTCCAAGCCAATGTCTAAAATAGCCAATTCCGGGCAGAACGGTATAGATTCTCCTAAAATTTCAAGTATGATGCGAAAAACCTCCCTCCACAATACCTCCACCTTAGGGCAGGACCACCACATATGCAATGTGGAACCCAGGGAACCACATCCTCTCCAGCAGCCATTAGAACTGCCTTGGAATATGTGTGCACATCTGGAAGGTGTTAGGTACCATCTCATGTGGATTTTACGGGTGAGCTCAATATGGTTAACACATTTGGAGTGACGAGTAATCCAACTAGAGGCCTTCATCCATTGTGCCATGGAAAACGTAGAGCCCATCTCCCGTTCCCATCGTAATATGTGACCTGTCTTCCCCGAGGACTGTTTTTTCAAAATTAGATCATAGCTACAAGCTAGACCCTTACTATGACCTTGCCATTTGAACAGGAATTTATGGTATGGAGAAAGAATTGTGGGTTGAGCTGGGATGGCTATTGTTTGTATCATATGTCGTATCTGGAGATACTGGTAAAACATGGATTTATTTACATCATATTCCCTTACCAACTGCTCAAAGGATTTGAAGAGTTTTCCCTCATATAAATCTGAGAGGGCTGTTACGCCCAGCGATTCCCAAGTCTGCAAAAATACATGTGGGACCAAAGGTTGAAGCGCTTGCAATGGTATATGATCATTAGATAAGTACACCCAGCGATTTGCACATACCTCCAATTTCCAGCATTTCAGTGCATCAGATGTGGTTACCAAGAACACCTTAGACCTATCTGTCCCCACATATGTCGCGGCCATCAAATTACGTATGGAGGAACGGGGAAACATCTCATTTTCCAACTGGGCCCAAAGTGACGGAGCCGAGGAGTTCCATAATGAACCTAACTGGTCTAGGATGGCTGCTACGTTATATGCCACTACCTCTGGGACTCCCAAACCCCCTTCCTTGACCTTCTGAAATAATAAAGATTTGGCTACCCTTGCTCTTTTATTATTCCAAATGAATTGGAGAAACATACGTTGAATTTGAGAGGTGATGCTAGTAGGTATTAACAGTGGAATAGTCCTACAAAAATACAAGTATTTGGGAAGCAGTAACATTTTAACCAAATTGACTCTAGCAATCCAGGACAACTGGAATTTGTTCAGTCTTTCACACTCCAGTCTTAAATCTGCTATTAGCCCTGAGTAATTCTCCTGCAGAACAAGTGACAACGAGGAGTAGAGTTTTATCCCCAGGTATACCAACCCTGATTCTGCCCATGCCAAATCAAAGTTGGACATAGTGCGTTTCAATTGAGGATCTACATGAATTGGTAACATCATGGACTTTGAAACATTTAATTTATAATATGATACCTCTGAAAACTTAGAAATGATGCTGAGTAGTTCTGTCAGAGATATGAGGGGAGAAGTACAGGTCACAATAACATCATCTGCATATAAACCGATTTTGTGTTCTCTTCCTCCTACCCTTATACCCGAGATTTTTGTAGAATTTCGAATCATTTCTGCAAATGGTTCCATACATAGGGTAAAAATTAGTGGGGAAAGCGGGCAGCCCTGCCTAGTCCCATTAGTGATGCTAAAAGATCTAGAAAGAATCCCGGAAGACAGAACCCTAGCCGAGGGCGAGGAGTATAGTGAAAGTATGGCTGATTTTATAAATGAATGGAAACCAAATTTGTCTAATGTGCTTTCCAGGTATTGCCAGTTAACACGATCAAATGCCTTTTCGGCGTCTAGAGAAATAAAGAGGGAGGCACTTTTAGATTCTCCGGCAATCTGTATAAGATCTAACATCCTGCGCGTCCCGTCACAAGCTTGCCGGCCCTTGACAAACCCTACTTGTTCTAGCGCTATTAGGGATGGTAAGCAATCATTTACTCTATTCGCCAATATTTTAGCATATAATTTTATATCACAGTTTAATAGGGATATTGGACGAAAGTTGGCCGGGGAATCAGGGGATTTACCCGGCTTAGGGAGTGTGACTATCGTGGCCTGTAACATCTCACGGGGAGGTGCCTGCTTATTCGCGATACTCATAAAAGTAGATTGCAAATATGGAATCAGCGAGTCTGCGAAAGTTTGGTAGTACTCATTTGGCAACCCATCCGGTCCCGGGGATTTATTTTGTTTAGATCGCAGAATGGTCAGTTTAATTTCTTCGACCGTAATAGGAGAATTTAATTGACTAATTTGGGCCTCTGATAACGTTGGCAATTGAATTTGCCTTAAAAAATCATTCACCCCCGCTTCGGATACCTCAGGGAGGTGCTTGTCCTGATTTAGATTATAAAGGGTACTATAGTAAGACGCAAATGCGTCGGTAATCTCCTGAGGATCATACACTTTTGTCCCTTCTGAAGTGTTCAACCATGAAATTTTGGATTTAGCAACATGCTGTTTCACTCTTTTTGCCAGAATTTTACTGGGTCTGTCCCCTTGGATATAGAAGTTCCATTTGAGTTTTTTTAAAGTTTTCTCATATAGGAAAAGTTGGTGATTGCGCAGTTTGTCCCTAAAGTGTCTTAGCTCGTCACGTAATGTGGGAGACGGAGAAACTTTTAATTTTGCCTCTATATTCTGTATGTTGTCGATAAGGAATTCAAATTCTTTATTTCTTGCCCTTTTTGCCTTAGCCGCAGCCTGAATAAACAGGCCTCTTACAAACGCCTTATGTGTACACCAGAGGAGTTCAGGTGATGAGGCCGATGGGCCATTAATCTCAAAAAATTCTTTCAAAGCTAAGTCTATTTTGGCTTGGAGATCTGGGGAATTTAATAAAAATGTGTTCAACCTCCAAGATGAGCTCTGAGGTGTAATATAATGATCTGAGAGTTGAAGCATAATTGGTGCATGGTCTGACCAGGTTATCAGGCCAAGGGAGGAGTTCACCGAATTTGTTAACACTTCTCTATCCACTAGAAAATAGTCAATCCTAGAGTACACCTTGTGTGGGGAAGAATAGAACGTGTAATCCCTTTCAGAAGCATGCTGGTATCGCCATACGTCATGTAAGTCTTCCTCCTGCACCCAGGAACTCAAGTCATGAGACAATCTGTTATTTCCCCCAGAGCGATCTATATCCTTGTTTACCACTATATTAAAATCCCCACATAATATTAAACCCCCTTTCTGCACCGATTTAGCTTTTGACAGTACCTTTTTAAGGAAGGGAAGTTGTCGTACATTAGGGGCATAAACAGATACCAACGTGTATGAGAGGTTATCAATTTCACATACTAAAATAATAAATCTACCCTGTGGATCAGAAACAACAGAAATACATTTAAAAGCAAGTGACTCTTTTACCGCAATAATTACCCCCGCCTTCTTTCCGCTATTAGAGGCATAGTACACATGGGGAAATTTTTTATGTTTAAATAGATGGCAGTCTTTAGAGGACAAATGTGATTCCTGCACACATATTACATCTCCCTTAGACTTGAATGCTTCTTTCCAAAGTAAAGATCTCTTGAAGGGAGAATTCAAGCCATGAGCATTTACAGAAAGTATTGTAAGACCCATTAAGACATAAAAGAAAAGTAGTTATGATTATGGCATAGCAAAGGAGAACCAACATAGAACATCCTACAACAGGAAACTTGGAAAAACCACCGAAATGAATATGCTATATAGCACATTCACTGCAACCAGGAAATTCCCTCTTGCAGGGAAAAGAAAAATGGAGGCAAAAGTTCAGCCTAAGAACTGTAGACAGAAAAGAACCGTCCACCTGAGAACTCTGAAAGCCTTGAAGTGCCGTTCATACCCTAGAAGCCTCAATTTTCAATCAGGCGGTCTCCGATCTGGTTTACTCCTTGCGTCCGACCACAATGGCGAAATCATCTCCGGTTTAGAAGGATTCCTAGGACGGGGATTTGAAGACGGGGACGCCATGAGCCCCCAAGAAATCAACAGGTCTTTTGCTGAGGTTGGAGAGAGGCAGACATGATGCGTGCCATTCCTGGTGATTATTAGTTTTACTGGGAATCCCCATTTGTACAATATGCCGTTATCTCTCAGAAGTTTTGTCATCACAGCAAATTCTTTTCGGCGTAGCATAGTCGCCGCTGATAAATCCGGGAATAAAGTAATGTCCTTAAAACGGTCAGTTAGGTCAGGAGAGTTCTTCAAACCTCTGAGAAATTCATCCTTTATATGAAAGAAGTGGATTCGGGCAATTGTATCTCTTGGTAGGTGAGCGGCAATGTGCTTAGGTTTAGGGATTCTGTGAATTCTATCTATGGTGAGATCCAGGGCCGATTTTTGCGGTAACACGATTCCCATAAGATCCGTGAGAAATGTCGCTAGTAGATCTGGTGTGACCGATTCAGGTATACCTCTGATACGGACATTATTTCTTCTGGATCTGTCCTCCAGATCCAAGACTTTGGTGGATAAACGCAAAACTTCTTCCTCCAGAGTGTAGTTCGCATCTATGAGCGAGTTATGAGATTTCACAAATTCCTCCAATTTATGCTCCACATGGTCGGTCCGCGAGGCAATGGCTTGTATATCTCCTCTTAAATCTCCAATAACTTGCCGTAAATCTGATTGGATTGAGTCTCTCAAAGAATTCAGAAGACGTTTTATCATATGCTCCGAAACCGGCTGAGAGTCCGTGTCATCCTGCGGGTCACGGTCTACAGAAGCATCCCTAGAAGATGGAGTTGGGGAGGAGGGAGGGAGGGAAATTCGGCGGTTCACCCCCTCTTGTTGAGAAGAGGACGAGGGAAAAAACTCTGTGAGCTTAGACGGCTTTGCTTTAGTATTCCTTTTAGATGTGCCCCCCATTGTGACACGGGAAATCTCTGTTTGATTCTAAGCTGCAACAATACTGAAATATCTTCCACAGAAGACCAATGTAATATAAGTAAATCTTCAGGTAGTCTCTTCTTGGAAGCGTAGAATTACTCCCACAGGTTTTAATCAGTGTCAGGGGAAAAGCAGTGCAGTGTCTCACTCTCTGTACTGTACCGATACACTTTTGTTGTTGCCACTCCCAGCCCTGTGGTTTTCTGCTGCTGACAAACTGAGTTAAGATGGCCGCTGGGGGAGGGGGGGTCGCTTTTCCTACAGGAGATTTAGCTGTAAATCCTCTCCCTGTACTTTACTCCTCAATACTGTCGGCCAGCACCTCAAGATGTGCCCTTCTCCCTCCTCACTCACCCTGTCAAGACGCCGTTTACTGCCTTCCCAGCCGTTCCTGCACTTTCGCGCCGTTAGGAGGAGGGGAAGAAGAAGGAGAAGATGGCCGCCACCTTCCTCGGCCTCCACAATACAAGGGCCAGACCTTTCACCGGCGCCGGAGCCGCTCCCCGACACGCTGGACGGGACTCTGAGCACTGCCACGATCCACTCCACCGACCAGGGAACAGATAAGACAGCTTTACCAGGTTTATTTGAGCCGGATTTGGCTTTCACCTCAGGAGCTCAGCGTTTATGCGACTCCTTCCATGTCCGTCCAGGCCACGCCCCCCATAGTAAGTCTTTTATTATGGGAAAAACAGTAAAAATGTAAAAAACTATACATAATTGGTATCGCCGCGTCCGTAACGACCCAAACTACAAAACTGTTATGTAATTTATCCCGCACGGTGAACGCCGTAAAAAAAAACCATGAAAAACAACATTTACTCCAAAATAGTACTAATAAAAACGGCAATCCGTCCCGCAAAAAATAATCCCTGACACCGCTTTGTGCACGCAAAAATAATAAAGTTATGGGTCTTAGAATGTCGACACAGAAAACAAATGATTTTATAAAAAAAGTGATTTTATTGTGCAAAAGCCGCAATACATAAAAAAAACTATATAAATTTGGTATCGCCGTAATCGTATCGACCCGCAGAATAAAGCTAACATGTAATTTAGGGCACACTGTGGATGCCGATAAAAAAAACAATAAAAAACTATTCCAGAATTGCTTGTTTTTGGTAATTTCCTTTACCAAAAAATGAAATAAAAAGTGATCAAAAAGTCGTATGTGTTCTAAAATGATACCAATAAAATCTACAGCCCGTCTCGCAAAAAACAAGCCCGCACACCACTCAATCAACTGAAAAATAAAAAAGTTACGGCACTAGTAATGCGGTGATGAAATAACATCTCAATGCGCAGGCCGGAGGGGAACATTCCTGCAGTTTCAGGGCCCCAGGATTTAGGAACTAGGAAAGGGAAGGGACATAGCACATCCGCTGGAAGCGAGGGCGCCCATATTATACCAGCGCAAAACTTTCCCAGTAATATTTCCCAATCTACGAAGGAGAAAAAGTCCCCAAAAGGTGCAGTGTAAAGAGTGTTACAAAAGGGGGATAAGAAAGAAAACCGTTTATCAGTGTGACACCGGCCTGTGCATAACGGATCGCTTCACATCGTAACACACATCTATGGATAATTGTATTATTTACCCCATTATTATACCCTCTTATTATATACCCTGATGTTCTCCGCACAGATTACATATACCCTGATATACTCCGCACAGATTACATATACCCTGATGAACTCCGCACAGATTACATATACCCTGATGTACTCCGCACAGATTACATATACCCTGATGCACTCCTCACATATTACATATACCCTGATGTACTCCGCACAGATTACATATACCCTGATGTACTCCGCACAGATTACATATACCCTGATGTACTCTGCACAGATTACATATACCCTGATGTACTCCGCACAGATTACATATACCCTGATGTACTCCGCACAGATTACATATACCCTGATGTACTCCGCACAGATTACATATACCCTGATGTACTCCGCACAGATTACATATACCCTGATGTACTCCGCACAGATTACATATACCCTGATGTACTCCGCACAGATTACATATACCCTGATGTACTCCGCACAGATTACATATACCCTGATATACTCCGCACAGATTACATATGCCACCACATTATAAACGGAAATACCAGCAAAACCCCAAACAGAACTATTACCAAGCAAAATCCATGCTCAAAATGGCGGTCTTTCCCTTCTTAGCCCTACAGCGTGCCCAAACAGCAATTTATGGCCACAAGTAAGGCATTACCATACCCGGGAGAACCTCCTTAACAATTTATGGGGTAAGATTCTCTAGGGACACAACATCTTGTGCGGTGAATGGGCAGATCAGTGGAGAAATTGCAATTTTCACTTTGCACAATCCACTGCGTATTCATTTCTGAAAAACACCTGTGGAGTCTAAATTCTCACTACACCCCTTCATAAATGCCTTTAGGGGTGTAGTTTCTAAAACGGGGTCACTTTTGTTTGGTACATCAGTGGTTTTGCAAATGCAACATGGCGTCCGCAAACCATTCCAGCAAAATCTACGCTCCAAAAGATAAATACCGCTCCTTTTCTTCTGAATGCTCCCATATACGTAAACAGCCGATTATAACCACATATGGGGCGTTACTGTACTCGGGAGAAATTTCTTTACAAATGTTGGGGTGCTTTTTCTTCTCTATTCCTTGCAAAAATGAAAAATGTGTATCTAAAACGACATCTTGTTGGAAAAATTTTTTTTTTTCATTTTCATGGCTTAATTCTAATTAATTCAGCAAAAAACCTTTGGGATCAAAATTTTCACTATACCCCTAGATGATTCCTCAGGGGGTGCAGTTTCCCAAATTGAGTCACTTTTGGGGTGTTTCCACTGTACTAGTACTACAGGGGCTCAGCAAATATGACATGACACCCAGAAACCATTCCAAAATCCAAATGGTGCTCCTTCAATTCTGAGCCCTACCGTGTGTCCAAACAGATGTTTGTGACCACATGTGGGGTACTGTTTTACTCGGGAGAAGTTGCTTTACAAATGTTGCAGTGCTTTTTCTCCTTCAGTCCTTGTGGAAATTAAAAAAAAATACCTAAACCTACATTTTCTTTGAAAAAATGTAGATTTTCATTTTTACGGCCTACTTACAATAAGTTCTGTAAAAAAACTGGCTGGTCAAAATGCTTGCTACACCCCTAGATAATTTCCTCAAGGGGTATAGTTTCCAAAATGGGGTCACTTGTTGGGGGTTTCCACTGTTTTGTCCCCTCAGGGGCTTTGTAAATGTGACATGGCCTCCGCAAACCATTCCTGCTAAATTTGAGCTCCAAGAGCCAAATGGCGCACTTTCCATTCTAAGCCCTGCCGTGTGTCCAAACAATCGTTTATTACCACATGTGGGGTATTGTTTTACTCGGGAGAAATTGCTCTACAAATGTTGTGGTGCTTTTTCTACTTTAGTTCTTTTGGAAATGAAAAAAAATTAGCTAAACCTACATTTTATTTGAAAAAATGTAGATTTTCATTTTCATGGCCTAGTTCCAAAAATTTTTGCAAAAAAACTGGCCGGTCAAAATGCTTGCTACACCCCTAGATAAATTCCTCGAGGGGTGTAGTTTCCAAAATGGAGTCACTTTTGGGGGGTTTCCACTGTTTTAGTTCCACTAGACCTGTTCAAAGCGGATATGGTGCCTAAAATATATTCTAATAAAAAGGAGGCCCAAAATCCACTAGGTGTTCCTTTGCTTCGGAGGCCGGTGCTTCAGTCCATTAGCGCCCTAGGGCCATATGTGGGATATTTCCTAAAACTGCAGAACCTGGGCAATAAATATTGAGTTGCATTTCTTGGGTAAAACATTCCGTGGTACAAAAAAAATGGATTCAAAATGAATTTCTGGAAAAAAATAATGAACTTTGTAAATTTCACCTCTACTTTGCCTTAATTCCTGCGCAACGTCTAAAGGGTTAAGAAACTTTCTAAATGCTGTTTTGAATACTTTGATGGGTGCAGATTTTAAAATGGGGTGACTTATTGGGGGTTTCTAATATCTAAGGACCTTAAAGCCACTTCACAACTAAACTGGCCCCTGTAAAAATAGCATTTTGAAATTTTCTTGAAAATGTGAGAAATTGCTGCTAAAGTTCTAAGCCTTGTAACGTCCTAGAAAAATAAAATGATGATCAAAATACGATGCCAATCTAAAGTAGACATATGGGGGATGTTAGTTAGCAACATTTTTGTGTGGTATAACTGCCTGTCTTACAAGCAGATACATTTAAATTGAGAAAAATGCTAATTTTTGCAATTTTTCGCTACATTTTGGTGTTTTTCACAATTAAATACTGAATGTATCGGGCAAATTTTGCCAGTAACATAAAGTCCAATGTGTCACGAGAAAACAATCTCAGAATCGCTTGGATAGGTAAAAGCATTCCGGAGTTATTACCACATAAAGTGAAACATGTCAGATTTGAAAAATGAGGCTCTGTCAGGAAGGTCAAAAGTGGCCAAAGAGGGAAGGGGTTAACAGGGTCAATATAAATAACACCCATAACATGACCAGGGGAAGCCCTTGAGGTTACCACAACTTAGAAAAGATAGCCATCTGCCACCACCACTTGTTTTTACCTCCAGCCGTAACCCGGCTCGAAGGCACCGCTCACTTCTTGCAGATGGCTTTGCCCATAAAGCACTTCAAAGGGGTAACACCCTAAGAAGCCTTCATATTTTGGGGGACGCATACCCCTGATGCGACCCCCCCACCAGTTTTACTGACCAACCTCAAGGACTCCCACCGCCACTGCGACATGGACCTTGACCACCTCAAGCCCATGAGCTCCTCCACACCAACACCCCTCTTTCAATCCCGTCTGCTAGGGCCAAACTCCACAAATCCATCCCCACCTCATTCAAATGCACCCCATCCTGTCTCCAATAACAACCTACACCCGCTTCCAGGTCCCTGTGCCTGACCACCACACCTCGATTTTTTGCCACAAATGCCGACACCGCCCTATTCACTTTTATTCTGGCCTGATTGAGCCTCTCCATGGATCGGGCAAAGCGCCATGTCTTTCTGGGCACAATATCTGACCAGACTATAATCAGGCCCGGGTGTAACGCCCATAAACACAACAAATCGTGCTTAATATCCCTCACCAAATCACGAAAAGGGCGCACACTCAAGTCATTCCCCCCAACATGTAAAACTAAAATCTCGGGAACCCGGTCTAGCTGCGTATACACCTGAAACTCTGGTAACACCCTGGACCAAACCATTCCCCGGAAACCAAGCCAATGCAGGACAGCATCCTCCCGCGGAATTCTCAGTTGACGACCATCCGGGCGAACTTCCGCCCTTAGTGCGCCCCAATACACAAAGGAGTGCCCCAAGATCCAAACCAGCAAAGGACGCGAACCTGCGAAAGAAAGAAAACACACACATCTTACAAATCCCATTCGCACTCTATCTTCCACAGGCACAACATACCCCCTAGCAACCTTTTAACAGTCTGACAGCAAATGAGGCCGAACATAAGTGCGGAAACGGTTAGACTCCCATCTCCCAATACGCCTAACCCCTGACTCATCCAAACCCCATCGCACCGCTTCAGTTGCTGCACCAATTCTAAACGAATGGGAAGAATACTCAGCTGACTTCAACCCAATTGCCAGCAAACAGCGCTTAAACACTGCCCCAAATTGGAACCTGGATAAAAAGGACCTGTCTTCATGCCGCAATAACGGAACCCCCGTTGCCCCCACCTGTACCCCAAAAGCAGACATACACTGTACCGGACACACCGCCGAACGCCCGATAGCAAACAACACAATCCGCGTCCCCTTACCCACCGTGTCAGTTTTTGACCTGCGCATCAGCAAACAACTCCACATCCTCTGGACTTATTCCCCCGCACGCAACCCACTCTGCGACACCAATTCACCCACTCTAAAAGCCCAAAAAAAGGCTAACGAAAAAAACAAGCGAAACAATCGGACTTCAAAGGCCGAACTACAAACCACCTCCACCGCCGTACACAACAAGCAAAGAATCCGGTAAGAAACTGGCCGCCGCCGATCTACCGACCCTCTCCCCCTGCGAATACCTTTTAATTCTTGAATCGCCAAAAATTCCTTGGTCACGTCTATTTCGCCATGCAATTTCAAACGAAACGCCACAGCGGACACAAACTTATTCACTTTTGCTACAGACACACCTGACTCATACACATCCCCCAACCAATACAAAAAGGCCACCAGCCTGTCCCGGTCTGACCGGACGTCGCCCAAACCTCTCAACCAAAGCTCCCATTGAGCCCAGCCAGCCCTATATGCTGCCCACGTAGAACTTGCCAATGATCGCTCAATCAATGCCCCTGCCGCAGAGAAACCAACTCCCAAAGATGATCCGGGCACAGCATGCCAATCTGCTCCGCTCCCGGCGCCAGCTGACGAAAACGATCCCACTGTGAGCGAGAAAGCGCATCAGCAACACAATTGTCAACCCCCGGCACATGCACCGCCACCACCCAAGCATTTAACGACAAACAAACCAGCACCAAATGCCGCAACAGTTGAACCACCGGAGGAGACGACGCCGAGATGTTATTGATAGCCAACACCACCCCCAGATTATCGCAGTGAAAATGAATCTTCTTGTCCCTGAGCCTATCCCCCCAAATGGTCACAGCGACCACGATAGGAAATAGCTCGAGCAGGGCCAGGTTTTTTGTCAGACCGTTTTCCACCCAGCTAACCGGCCACCCCCCAGCACACCACTGGCCACCACAATAGGCCCCAAAACCGCCCCCTCCAGCCGCATCTGTAAACAAGTCCAGATCCACGGAATCGACAGCTCCAGCCATCCACAGGGACCGCCCGTTGTACTGTCCCAAAAACCGATGTCACACTTCCAAGTCGGCCCGCTGCTCCCCTCTCAATCTTACAAAGTGATGCGGTGCCACCACACCAGCAGTCGCCGCCGCCAAACGCCTACTAAACACTCTGCCCATAGGCATGATCTGACACTCAAAGTTTAACTTCCCTAACAATGACTGCAGACTGCGTAATGTGACCTTTTTAAGCCGAGACAACGCCTGAACCTCCAAACGAAGGGCCACCAACTTATCCTCCGGAAGCCTGCATTCCATTAAAACCGAGTCGATTTCAATGCCTAAAAAACGAATAACCGTAACATGCCCCTCTGTTTTGTCAGGAGCCAGCGGGACTCCAAAATCCCTCATGACTCCCTGCAACGCAAACAAAATATTGGCGCACACCGCCGATCTGCCCAGGCCAACACACAAAAAAATCATCAAGGTAGCGAATAACTGAATTCACACCTGCGACGTCCCGAGTTGCTCATTCCAAAAATGAACTAAATGCCTTAAAATAGGCGCAAGACATGGAACAACCCATCGGCAAACAATGATCCACAAAAAATTCCCCTCCCAAAAACAACCCAACAACCGTTGACTCTTGGGATGAACCGGCAGTAACCGAAAAGCCGCCTCAATATCAGTTTTTGACAACAAGGCACCTGCACCCGCTTCGCGAACCAACGCCACTGCCATATCAAACGACGCGTACACCACCGAACACAACACCGGATCAATACCATCATTAACCGATGCACCCCGGGGAAAAGAAAGATGATGTATCAACTGAAACTTGTTCGGCTCACGCTTAGGCACCACACCCAACGGGGAAACAACAAGATCCGACACAGGTGGTTCCACAAAAGGCCCTGCCATGCGACCCAAAACCACATCTTTACGAAGTTTTTCAGTCACCACCCCGGCGTGCTGATAAGTGGACCGGAGATTCCGACGAGTCACTGGAATGTCATAAGGAGGAGAAGGAATTACAAAGCCCATGAAAAACCCATCCGCAATCAATTGCGCCCCAGCCCTATCCGGATATCTACTTAGAAAGGGGGCCATCCTTTCCAGCTTCACCGGCGTCACCCCCTGACCAGCTGAACCCCCTGGTCCACCTCCCTTCTTGCCTTTTCGCAAACACTTCGACGCGCCATGAGATGACCCGCTGCAATGGGAACACACGTGCTTGAACTTGCACGCTGCCCCAAATTTACACTGGCCGTCGTTAAACTGCCAGCAGAAACCGAGTTTTGAACCGGAACCTTGACCGGACTAACCGACCTGCCCTACAGACCCTCCGCTCCCTGGAAAGGACTGTCCCGGCTTAACCGGAGCAGTCACTCTCAACCACAATGCAATATTTTTCTGATCCCATCTAATGCTGGGCCGCACCGCCTTCCGCTGCCGAAATTGCTCATCATAACGCAGCCAAGCCATACCGCCATACGCACGATGCGCCTCACCGATAGCATCCATATAACAAAAAATCGCGGAACAATTTTCCGGCGCCTTTTCCCCAACACTAGCCAAGATCGCGAAGGCCTGCAGCCAATTCACAAATGTTTGCGGAATGAGCCGATAACGCAGACGTTCCTCCTCTTCCTTCCTACTCTCATCCCTCTTCCCTTTATCCAAATTAAATTTTGCCAATGGAAGGAGAGAAAATATCTCCACATACTCGTCCTTCCAAATGCGCTCCTGAACTTCCTGTTTCAAATGCGCCCTCAACGGGCCCTCAAAACAGACATAAACCTCACCTCTTGCTCTATCATCACCCTGTCACCCTCTTGAGCCCCATCTGTCTGCACCGACACAGCCACCGCCCCCGCACTTGCACCCTATATTGAGGCTGCCCTACCAACGGCGGCGCCGTCCAAACCGCAACCGGGGACACCCCCGCCGATACCGGGGCCTGCGAGCTATCTAATCTGTTGACCAGCTCGCGCAATCATCCCACTAAGTCATCAAGACCGCTACCACCTCCTCCGGAAGACCCGTCAACAGCCGTAGAACCCGCCGCATCCCCCGCACCCCCCAACATGCGCGTATTAGGAGAAGAGAAAGAAGAAAAACACCCACCTGGCTGCTCAGGCGCTGTGATCCCGCCAGCCGGACGAACTTGAACACGCCGATGCTCAACATCGTCTCCTTCTTCTAAGTCACCCGCCGTCTGCGAGCGCTGCCCGCACCCACAATGCAAGCACGGAGATCCCTGACCAGACTGTCCCGAAGGGCCGGCCTCCATACTAGCCCTGATGCTGATAGGGCCAGCCGCCTGCTGCCCGTTATGCGGTATCCAGAGCTCAGACCGCACTCCACGGCCCACCGGACTCTCCATTCTTCCGGACTCAGACCTCGAAGCAGCCAGCCCCCTGATTGGCACCTCACCAGGCGGGGCTGCCGACATCCCCGCATCTTGCACCACACCAGATGGAGGGAGGGTATTTGGGAAGCCAGGAGCCAACCCCCCCCCTAGCCGCTAAGCACCCCCGCGGCTGGGGATTTCTGCGAGGCCGGGACCACCGAGGGGATGCAGCTCTCCCTGGAGACCGGCCTGCAGCGACCCTGAAGGGGCTTCCCCTGCGGCGCCGTACCCACGGGATTTTGTCAGGGCTAAGTCTCCCTGGGGGTCTGGCACGCCGTGACCTGCGAGCAGGCACGACCTCAGGTGAACAGACATCGGGCATGATCCCTCCACTAGCCAGAGGGCTGAGCAGCAGAGGGCTGCCTAAATTTAAGTCCAGCACTACAGGGGACGACAGGGAAGAAGCCGCCACACCCCCCTCCCTGGACACCGCGCGATGAGAGCGCCGGGGCCCAGCTGCCTGGGGCACAGTCAGCCCCACAAGTCTCGTCACCTGCTCCTCGAACCATCCGACATCCTGCTGATCAGCTGCCGCCCGGAGCCGCTCCACAAGCTCACTGAAAGATGCCATCTCCAACGAGCAGGTAAGTAAATATAACACTACAACGCTGCTGCTGCTCCTCCTGTTGCTGTGTTACCTCCCGCTGTCTCCCACCCCTGAGACTCCCACCCCCTCCCTCCTCCCTTCCAAACCACTCCCCTTCACTCCCTGCTACTCAACCTTAACCTCTTCCTCACCTGTTCCCTCCTATCCTGTCATGGCGGCCTCCCCTTATTCCCTGCAGTCGGCAGTGCGGCCGCTCCTGGAGGTATTTAATATAGAAAATAGCACATTTGAAAATTCCAGCATTGCATGGGATACTCTGAAGGCCTATCTTAGAGGGTGTCTCCGGTCCACTATTTCCTATTTAAAAAAGGACTCTTCCAGAATTGAGTCAGAGTTGGAGAAGCAATGCGCAGCTCTAGAGGGTAAATACACTGCTGATCCCACTGACATAAATAAAGATTTATGGCTGCAAATGGGGCGGAAATACCTATTACTGCTACAGAAAAAGGCAAATAGGAAGATATTTTTGCGAAGCAATCGTATTTTGAGTTGGGTAACCAGTCCAGCAAACTCTTGGCCCACTTAATCCATCAAAACTCTAAAAGCCCGGCTATTCTCAAAATTCACAGTAGCTCTGGGGATTGTTTTCATGGACTCCCAAGGAATAGCCGAGGCATTTGTGCAGTTTTACAGGGAGCTATATACCTTTCAATCCAGTTATGATATGTCTGAGTTTCAGTACTATATGGATGGTATTTCGTTCCCAACACTGAGTGTAGAAGGTAGAGCAGCCCTGGAAGCTGATGTGACTGAGGAGAAGATACGGGAATCCTTGAAAGGTATGTCAAAATGGAAAGCATCGGGTATAGAGCAGGGGTCTCAAGCACGCGGCCCGCGGCCCCTGGGGCTGTCATCTGCGGCCCGCGGGACACAGAGCCGCTAGTATCGGCTCTGCTCCGAGACTCTGGAATTCCCTGACTTCGCTGTCCACATATGAACAGCGATGTCTGGGGCTTCCCCAGAGCCGGAGTCCCCGGCAGAGCGCTAGTACAGGCTCTGCTCCGGGACTCTGTGGAATTCCCTGACATCGCTGCCCATATATGGACAGTGTGTCAGGGTCTTGCCAAGAGCGGAGCAGAGCACTGGTGTCGGCTCTGTTCCTGGACTCTGTGGAATTCCCTGACATCGCTGTCCACGTATGAACAGCTATGTCTGGGGCTTCCCCAGAGCCGGAGTCCCGAGCAGAGCGCTGGTGTCGGCTCTGCTCCGGGACTCTATGGAATTCCCTGACATCGCTGTCCACATATGAACAGCGATGTCTGGGGCTTCCCCAGAGCCGGAGTCCCGGGCAGAGCGCTAGTACAGGCTCTGCTCCGGGACTCTGTGGAATTCCCTGACGTCGCTGCCCATATATGGACAGTGTGTCAGGGTCTTCCCCAGAGCGGAGTCCCGGGCAGAGCGCTATTATCGGCTCTGCTCCGGGACTCTGGGGGAGCCTCTGACATCGCTGTCCATACATCGACAATAATGTCAGGGGCTTCCCCAGAGCAGAAGTCCCAGTGATGTCAGGAGCACAGCTGGAGTCCCAGGAAGAGCCTACAAGCGCTCTGCCTGGGACTCCAGGTCTGGGGTTGCCCCTGACATCTCTGTCCATATATGGACAGTGATGTCAGGAGCAGAGCTGGAATCCCAGGCAGAGTGCCAGAAGCGGCTCTGCTCCGGGACTCCAGCTCTGGGCAAGCCCCTGACATCACTGGGGCAGTCTCTACAGAAGGCACTGGGGCAGCCTCTACAGAGGGCACTGGGGCAGCCTCTACAGAGGGCACTGGGTCAGCCTCTACAGAGGGCACTGGGTCAGCCTCTACAGAGGGCACTGGGGCAGCCTCTACAGAGGGCACTGGGGTAGCCTCTACAGAGGGCACTGGGGCAGCCTCTACAGAGGGCACTGGGACAGCCTCTACAGAGGGCACTGGGGCAGCCTCTACAGAGGGCACTGGGGCAGCCTCTACAGAGGGCACTGGGGCAGCCTCTACCGAGGGCACTGTGGCAGCCTCTACAGAGGGCACTGTGGCATTATCTACAAGTGGGTGTGTGGCAGTATCTGAAGAGGACACTGGCATTATCTAGGGGTGTGTTGCATTATCTACAGAGGGCACTGTGGCCTTATCTACAGAGGGCACTGTGGCCTTATCTACAGAGGGCACTGTGGCCTTATCTACAGAGGGCACTGTGGCCTTATCTACAGAGGGCACTGTGGCCTTATCTACAGAGGGCACTGTGGCCTTATCTACAGAGGGCACTGTGGCATTATCCACAGAGGGCACTGCGGCAGCATCCACAGAGGGCACTGCGGCAGCATCCACAGAGGGCACTGCGGCAGCATCCAAAGGTATGTCAAAGGGGAAAGCATCGGGTCCTGATGGGAACCCTATAGAGGTATACCACAAATACTCAGACCATCTCATTCCCTCACTATGCGCTATGTTTTCTTATGCCCTTGGTGGGGGGCAATTACCAGATAGCATGCATGATGCCACTATTATTGTCCTGTTAAAACCCGATAAAGACCCTATGGAATGTGGCTCCTATCGTCCGATATCGTTATTAAAAAATGACTACAAACTACTTACTAAAATTCTGGCAAACAGACTTAATAAAGTCATTTCCCAAGTTATTCATGATGACCAGTCCGGCTTTATGCCAGGGAAGTCTACCTCCGATAACATCCGGAGGGTGCAGATTCTTGCTCAGATAGGGGGTGCTATAAAGGCTGATTGGGCAATGGCGTCTCTGGACGCTGCGAAAGCCTTTGATTCCATTGAATGGGTATACCTGCTGTAGACTTTGGAGAGGTTTGGGTTTGGTCCACAGTTCCTTTGATGGATTTCGCTCCTATACAAGGTGCCGAGGGCACAAATTCTGGTGAATGGTGAACTATCCCCATATTTCAGTTTACAGAGAGGTACTAGGCAGGGATGTCCGTGCTCTCCCCATTGCTTTTCGCTCTTGCTATTGAACCATAAGCTATACGTATACGACAATACCCTGCGTACAAAGAGATTTGTTTGGGTGGCAGGGAGGATAGAATTGGCTTATTTGCAGACGACATGGTTCTTTTTACGTCCCAGCCAATTGTGACATTACCCCAGGCGATTACTACTCTGGAGATATTTGGGAGGTTCGCTGGACTCCATATCAACTGGACTAAGTCTTTTTTTATGCCCTTACAGGGGGTGGGATGGCCAGACTCCATACATGGCTTACGGGTGGTTTCCTCATTTAAATACCTAGGTATTATTATCAATCGGGATCATGGGGATGATCATGCCACTAATATATTGACGCTACTGGAATACGTAAAGGTTACGTTTAGGATCTGGAGCGCTCTTCCCCTAGCAGTGACTGGCAGAATAAACTTAATTAAAATGGTCGTTCTTCCCAAATGTCTTTATGTCCTCGAACACGCAGCGACACCAGTGTTTAAAACATTTTTCAAGCAGATACATGCCTTATTTCCAGCATTTATTTGGGGTTCCAATCGATCTAAGCTCAGTCTCACTACTTTGCAGCGTCCCAAAACATTAGGAGGAGCAGCCTTGCCAGATCTCTACCTCTATTATTTGGCGGGGCAATTAAGATATTTGAAAGTTTGGGTCGCCAACATGACCTCGCCAAATAGGGAACATCATTTGGCGTTTCATCTGCAAATGACCACTCTCTGGCCAGTATTAGAGGGGTCCCTGACTGCAATTCAAAATGTATTGCCCATTCATAGGGTGGCGTCTCAGGTGTGGATGGCTGCAAAAAGCATTTATGGGTACTCTGATGTACAAACTGATATGCCGTTATGGTTTAACCCACTCCTCTCCCAGATGTCAGATGCTTTGGCTCCCTCCTTTTGGATTCAGCACGGGGTATGCACTGTTGCGGATATGTATGAGGATAATATTCTTAAATCGTTTACACAACTGCAGTCTGACTTTGCAATACCTAGGACTGCCTTTTACAGATACCTACAATTGCGCCATGCTCTCGGGGCCCAGTACCCTTCCTCTGACACTGCATTCTCGCAATTTCCTCTGATAGGAATTTTTAGATCCAAAGGCACCAGAGGTTTGATATCTGCCATATACACATCTCTCATATCGACCAAATTAGCCAGAACACCCCTGCAGGTAAAAGACAAATGGACTACACAGATACCTGACCTTACAGAAGGGGATTGGGACGAGATCCTATCCTCTCCACTATTTGTGTCTCCAGCCGCTAACAATAGGATGATACAAATATCCATAATCCATCAAAGTTACCTTACTCCTGTTAGATTACACAAAATGGGTAGATACCCGAGCACGGAATGTCACAGGTGCCGGTACCCTAGGTCAGACTTTTGGCACATGATCTGGGCATGTCCATTTATTTCCTCTTTTTGGGAAGAGGTAGTTGGGGCAGGTACTGGAATTCTGCATATACCAGTCCCAGTTAGTCCACAAGTTTGTTTGTTTGGTATGCTACAGGATGAACATTGGCCTCATTATTTGAAAATATTCCTCCTCCCACTACGGCTAAATGGAAATCACTTGTGAATTCTATCATTCCGTATGAGAGGATAATGTATAGACAGAGAGGATGCATTGATAAATTCTATAAGATATGGGAAGCCTGGTGTGACTCTGCGGTGACTCAGTATACCCCACACAGGTATAATGACCTCCGCCGGTCATTGACACACAATTGAAGCTACTGGGTTGTGGATCTACAGTATATAATTCATAAAATAGTGTCTTGATTTGTTTTGTTTTTTGCCTTTGGATACATGTTAAATGTCTGAATACATGTCTGTATTTCTCCTTTATTTGAAATGTTGGTGTGTTATGTCTCACACACATCTCTGCCTTATTTTCTGTATTATGTGCATGGCATGATTGCATTTGTACTACGTTCCTTCAATAAAACGAGTTTACAAAAAAAAAAGTAAATTGCTGTTTTTTGGTCACCTTAGCGCTCCAAACAAATAGAATAAAAAGTGATCAAAAAGTCGCTTGTACCCCAAAATGGTATCGGTGAAAACTACAGCTCGCCCCGCAAAATGTAAGTCCTCACACCGGTATAGTGACGGAAAAATAAAAAAAAGTTATGGCTCTCAGAATAAGGTGACACAAAACATTATTTTTCTTAGGGGGGATTCACACGAGCGTGTATTCGGTCCGTGCGGGCCGCGTGGTTTTCACGCGCCACGCATCGACCAATACAAGGCTATGGGGCAGTACAGACAGTCCGTGCTTTTTGCGCAGCGTTTGTCCAGCTGCGTACAAAACGCGACAGGTTCAATAACTCTGCGTATTTCGCGCATCACGCACCCATTGAAGTCAATGGGTGCGTGAAAACCACGCAGGTTGCACGGAAGCACTTCCGTGCGAACCGACTGAAACAGCGCACCAGCTGTCAAAAGGATGAATGTAAACAGAAAAGCACCACGTGCTTTTCTGTTTCCGAACATCCAAACGGAGCGTCTTTGAGATGAGCGAACCCGGACAAGCGAACCGAACTTCACCGGGTTCGGCCGAACTCGTTTTGGCCGAACCCGGCAAAAAAATGTCCGGTACGCGACGTCATGACATAGTCACTGTCCACGGTGCTGAAAGAGTTAAACTGTTTCAGCACCGTGGACAGTGACTACCGATCCCAAAAAACATGAACCTGTAAAAAAAAACGAAGTTCTGACTTACCGATAACTCCCGGCTTCTTCCTCCTGTCTGACCTCCGGGATGACAATTCAGTCCAAGTGACAGCTGCAGCCAATCACAGGCCAAGCACAGGCTGCAGCGGTCACATGGACTGCCGCGTCATCCAGGGAGGTGGGGCCCGATGTCAAGAGAGGCGCGTCACCAAGGACGCGTCACCAAGGCAACGGCCGGGAGGGCAGATCTCGGTAAGTACGAACTTTTTTTTTTTAACAGGTTGCTGTATATTGTGTTCGGCATTCACTGTCGAGGGTGCTGAAAGAGTTACTGCCGATCAGTTAGCTCTTTCAGCACCTTGGACAGTGACGGGCGTCGACTAGCCTCATCTCTATGATGGCGGCTGCGCGAAAATCACGCAGCCGCGCATCATACACGGATGACACACGCAGCTGTCAAATGGTTTTTGCGCGCGCAAAACGCTGCGTTGTTTGCGCGCGCAAAAACGCAACGTCCGTCTGTATCTGCCCTTAGGCAAATAGTTTTATTTTTTCTAAAAGTGGTAAAACATAAAACAAAACATAACAATGTGGTATCGCCGTAATCGTTTCAACCTGTAGAATAAGGTAAACATGTAGTTTTTTTTACCGCCTGATGGACGCCGTTAAAACAAAACCCCCCAAAAAATGGCGTAATTGCTGTTTTTTTGCCTATTTCACATTACAAATAATTTTTGATTCAGCTTCCCAGTATATTATGCTGTAGAATAAATGGCGCCATGAAAAACTACAACTTGTCCCGCAAAACACAAGCCCTCATAAGGCTACGTCGACGAAAAAATATAAAAAAAGTTATGGCTTTTGGAAGGCGGGAAGGAAAAGGCTAAAATGAAAAAACTCAAATTGGCCGTGTACTTAAGGGGTTAAAGTTTATTCAGTATACAGTAAAGATTTCTACAACTTTCTAATATACTTTGTGTTTCATTGTTCGGTCATTTAGAGACTAAAAATCTGTTACAGGACCCATCAGGGTAAGGTGAGTTTTCTTTTTATTGGTGCAAAGGGGACCTAACTTATCTATAGTAAAACACAGGGGGCCTAACTTATCTATGGTAAAACACAGGGGCCTAACTTATCTATGGTAAAACACAGGGGCCTAACTTATCTATGGTAAAACACAGGGGGCCTAACTTATCTATGGTAAAACACAGGGGGCCTAACTTATCTATGGTAAAACACAGGGGCCTAACTTATCTATGGTAAAACACAGGGGCCTAACTTATCTATGGTAAAACACAGGGGCCTAACTTATCTATGGTAAAACACAGGGGGCCTAACTTATCTATGGTAAAACACAGGGGGGCCTAACTTATCTATGTTAAAACACAGGGGGCCTAACTTATCTATGGTAAAACACAGGGGGCCTAACTTATCTATGGTAAAACACAGGGGACCTAACTTTTCTATGGTAAAACACAGGGGGCCTAACTTATCTATTGTAAAACACAGGGACCTAACTTATCTATGGTAAAACACAGGGGCCTAACTTATCTATGGTAAAACACAGGGGACCTAATTTATCTATGGTAAAACACAGCCTTTTTATTTTTGGTGTCTAGTTTCTTCCATTTTACTGCCGCTGCTGTCGAGTAAGTTGCACCGCAAAGGGGTCACTAAGACCATGTTCACACGGTGGATTTTGCTTGGTGGGTCCCGCTGCAAAATCGGCCGCAGAATTATTCCTGCCATCAACCAAAAGATTCCTACTCCCATTCACTTCAGATCGGGCAGGACGCTTCTTTTGTCCACTAGTTGAAAAAATCAGCTAGCGGTAAAAAGAAGCATCCGCCTCCCACTGAAATACAGATCTGCAGAACATTGCTCTCTCCTCTCTACCTCCTGACAGATACATAGTGATATATTCTGCAGATTATTATACCACTGATCTCTCTAGAGATCTGCAGATCATTACTCCTCTACATCCTGACAGATAGATAGTGATATATTCTGCAGATTATTACACCACTGACTTCTCTAGAGATCTGCAGAACTTTGCTCCTCTAACTCCTGACAGATACATAGTGATATATTCTGCAGATTATTACACAACTGACCTCTCTGGAGATCTGCAGCACATTGCTCCTCTACCTCCTGACAGATACATAGTGATATATTCTGCAGATTATTACACCACTGACTTCTCTAGAGATCTGCAGAACGTTGCTCCTCTAACTCCTGACAGATACATAGTGATATATTCTGCAGATTATTACACCACTGACCTCTCTAGAGATCTGCAGAACATCGCTCCTCTAACTCCTGACAGATACATAGTGATATATTCTGCAGATTATTACACCAGTGACCTCCCTAGGGATCTGCAGAACATTGCTCCTCTACCTCCTGACATACATAGTGATATATTCTGCAGATTATTACACCACTGACCTCTCTAGAGATCTGCAGAACATTGCTCCTCTACCTCCTGACAGATACATAGTGATATATCCTGCAGATTATTACACCACTGACCTCTCTACAGATCTGCAGAACAATGCTCCTCTACCTCCTGACATACATAGTGATATATTCTGCAGATTATTACACCACTGACCTCTCTAGAGATCTGCAGGACATTGCTCCTCTACCCCTGACAGATACATAGTGATATATTCTGCAGATTATGACACCACTGACCTCTCTAGGGATCTGCAGAACATTGCTCCTCTACCTCCTAACAGATACATAGTGATATATTCTGCAGATTATTACACCACTGACCTCTCTAGAGATCTGCAGAACATTGCTCCTCCACCTCGTAACATATATATAGTGATATATTCTGCAGATTATTACACCACTGACCTCTCTAGAGATCTGCAGAACATCGCTCCTCTACCCCTGACAGATACATAGTGATATATTCTGCAGATTATTACACCACTGACCTCTCTAGAGATCTGCAGGACATCGCTCCTCTACATCCTGACAGATACATACTGATATATTCTGCAGATTATTACACCACTGACCTCTCTAGAGATCTGCAGAACATTGCTCCTCTACCCCTGACAGATACATACTGATATATTCTGCAGATTATTACACCACTGACCTCTCTAGAGATCTGCAGAACATTGCTCCTCTACCCCTGACAGATACATAGTGATATATTCTGCAGATTATTACACCACTGACCTCTCTAGAGATCTGCAGAACATTGCTCCTCTACCTCCTGACAGATACATAGTGATATATTCTGCAGATTATTATACCACTGACCTCTCTAGAGATCTGCAGAACATTGCTCCGCTACCTCCTGACAGATACATAGTGATATATTCTGCAGATTATTACACTACTGACCTCTCTATAGATCTGCAGGACATCGCTCCTCTACCTCCTGACAGATACATACTGATATATTCTGCAGATTATTACACCACTGACCTCTCTAGAGATCTGCAGAACATTACTCCTCTACCTCCTGACATATACATAGTGATATATTCTGCAGATTATTACACCACTGACTTCTCTGGAGATCTGCAGAATATTGCTCTGTCCTCTCTACCTGCTGATAGATACTTATTGATATATTCTGCAGATTATTACACCTATGACTTTTCCACAACCTTATGATCCCTGTAGGTAAAAGGCTCCCTGGATAAATTCCCCAATATATATATGAAAACACTAAAAATTGTAAAGAAAATATATGTTTATTCCAGAATCCAGTAGAATTGCTGTGCGGTTTTCTCCGGCCCTTTAACATGTGATGATCTGTGACATGAAGAAGAGGAGGGTCCTTCTTCACACGTGGATATGGCCGCCAGTCCACCCTTACACAGCTCAGTCCTGGATCATAAGAGAGCGTAAAACATTTTTTCTATTTTTTCAGAGTTGTATCCTAGAAAAGACAAAAAATCTGAATTAGCCCAAAAATTCACAAACCCTTCACCACAAGGAGATGAAGACGGAGCAGAAGACTTCGGACTTACCGGATCTCGCTTCTGTTCTGCACGTCACTGGTTCTCAGCGCTGGGGGAGTCTTCATGACAATTTCAGATGGTTTAGGTGGTAAAGACCACCATGTTGGGGTGACAAAAGATGGTGAATGGGCCCCGAGCGACAGATGGAACTGAACAGGCCTCTTTCTCTCCCGGGGGTTCGGGGCCCTGATGGTAAATGGGCCCCGAGTGGCAGATGGAATTAAAATGCCCACTTTCTCTTCCGGGGGTTTGAGGCCCTGGTGGTAACAGTAACCCCTGAAAGGTCCTCCATCTCCACATCCTCTGGAAGTTTGCGTCCGCGAACTTCCTTTTTGTCTTTCTTATCCTCCATATCCTCCATCTCTATATCATCTGGAAATTGGCGTCCGCCAACCTCCATTTTCTCATCCTCCTCCTTGTCCTCCATCTCTATATCATCGGGAAATTGACGTCCGCCAACCTCCATTTTCTCTACAATCCTCATCTTGAAAAACATCTTCACTATCCTCCTCTTCATCAAAGACACCTTCATGATGAGAGCCAGCAAGAGAAACCGACACCGTGGTCAATGTGTGACCCCAATTTATAGACTTGATGATGTCATAAGATGTTTACACATCCAGATTAAAAAGTGTAGAGAAATAGAATCTGCCCACATTCTAGATGACATCACAAGAAGCGTATCTCAGTGATCCGGTGGCCAAAGAAAACGTAATATGGTACAAGAATACAGACAGTAGGGTCACACTACACCCTCTGGGGAAGTCTCTATCATCTCAAAGAATTCTCAAATCAATGTGGTCAATTCCACTGGGTTCCTAAAACGTAATCGCACCCATAAAACGTACAACACGGGCATTTACATATACAGTAAAAATTAAACAAAACCATTTTTTTCATAAAAAGTGGGTTTTATTTTGTACAAGTGGGAAAAAAATGCACATATGTGGTATCGCCACGATCGTAACGACCAGAGCAATAAAGTTAACACATTATTTAAACAGCATGGTGAAGACCGTAAAAAACTAAAAAAAATTAAAAAAACATGTCAAAAGTGTTTTTTTTTTACCCCCCACAAAAAATATAATAAAAGTTAATCAATATATCATATGTACCCGAAAATGGTGCCATTAAAGAAAATAACTCGTTTGGCAAAAAAAAAAAAAGCCCTTATACAGCGTTATTGACGGAACAATGCAAAAATTACGGCTCTTAGAAAGCGGAGATGTAAAAACAAATTATTTATGTTTAAAAATATTTTTAATGTGCAACTAAAATTTATATTCACCCAACCCTGTGAATTGCACAACAAGCAGAGCAGATGAGGCCTCTTTTAGCCTTTAAGGTTAACGGTCAGGAGCGGCGGCGTGATACAGTGATTGAAAGTCTGTATCCTACAAAACATAGAGCGACAGGGGTGTCTGTCATAGATTTCAACTAGAACCGCCTCATGATAGGCCGTATAGCCCCTAAGTCCACAAAGTCAATAGCGAGCGCAGCATCTAAGTGGTTGACAGAGGGAGGGGCTTCTTCTGTACAATAGCAGGCGATCGCGGGGGTGCCAATGGTTGCTATGGCAACTGGAGGCCTAACAAAGGCCTCGTGGCCTGCCATGTACTGAAGCCTATTAGGCCCTGCCAGAATGCAGTGTATTATACCAGCTAAGAGGTGATCGGATCCTCAATTCCCCTAGTGGAACAAAAAACTAAAAAGAATGCTCTAGAAAAATAAAAAAACAAAAATTGCCACTCTCTCTTTATAAAGTCATTATTAAAAAAATATATAAAACTATACACAACTGGTATTGCCACATCCATAAATACACAAAAATAATCACATAATTTATCCTGCGCGGTAAACGCTGTAAGAAAAATATAAAAAAAAATTACAGATATTCTGTTTTTGGTCACATCACCTCCAAAACATTGGAATATAAAGCTACCAAAAAAATGTACCCCAAGACGGTACCAATAAAAACTACAGCATGTCCCGCAAAAAAACGCCCTCACAGCTCTGCAGATGGAAAAAGTTATGGCTCTCAGAATATGGCGACTTTATGTAAGGCTATGTTCACACTGAGTTTTTTTACAAGTTTTTTGACGCGGAAACCGCTCCGGAAAACTCGTCAAAGACGGCCCGAAAATGCCTCCCGTTTATTTCTCGCGGGACAAAGAAGGGACATGCCCTATTTTCGGGCGTTTACGCCTCTGACCTCCCATTGACTTCAATGGGAGGCAGAGAAAGCGTATTTTGCGGCGTTTTATGCCCGCGGCGCACAAAGGCCGCGGGCAAAAACGCAGCGAAAAATGCCGCGAAAATCGGCGTGCAGGGAAAGGAAAATCTGCCTCAAAC
Organism: Rhinoderma darwinii; assembly: GCF_050947455.1. Classification (NCBI taxonomy): domain Eukaryota; kingdom Metazoa; phylum Chordata; class Amphibia; order Anura; family Rhinodermatidae; genus Rhinoderma; species Rhinoderma darwinii. The sequence goes on from NC_134698.1 coordinate 26,007,909, forward strand.
TTACAAACTAAATTTTGAGGCAGAAATTCCGCCTGCAAAAAACTCTGTGTGAACATAGCCTTAGTGTTTTTATTGTGAAAAAGTAGTGAAACATAAAAAAAAGAATATAAATTTAGTATGGCCGTAATCATAGTTAACCGCCGAATAAAGTTAACAGGTCGTCTATGCCATGACTAGAGATGAGCGAACCGGGACAACCGAACCCGGTTTCAGTCCGAACATCGGGAAAAGTTCGGTTCGCAGCGAATCCGAACTTCACCGGGTTCGGCCGAACACGTTTTGACCGAACCCGGTCAAAAATATTATTCAAATCGGCAGCCACTTATTTCTATCAATCACTGATAGAGAAAAGAGGCTGCTGATTAAAAATAAAATAAAAAGCATTTCATACGTACCCGGTCGTTGTCTTGGTGACGAGTCCCTCTTCTTCCTCCAGTCCGACCTTCTTTCCTGACGCGGCAGCCTGTGATTGGCTGCAGAGGCCGCTGCAGCCTGTGATTGGCTGCAGAGGCCACTGCAGCCTGTGATTGGCTGCAGAGGTCGCGGCAGACCGCTCGATCCACTATATAAGGCTGTGCTACAGTGCTTGGGAATAAGTGACTGGGGCAGAAGAGGATGGAGGCGCAGCCTTATATAGTGGATCGAGCGGGTTCCCCAGCAGCATTTAAAAGAAACAGGATCCAGACCTGTCCACAGAGTTTAAGGCAGCACAGAGTATTTCAGGAGATGAGCGTGCGGATCTTGTGCGGGGTGGTGACTTGCCAATCATGTGAAGGTGTTATTGAGGACAGGAGTGGAGGAGAGGTAACAGACTGAGAGCTACGTAATGGTAAGAGCAGATATCACAGCAGCACTGAATCTGCACGCTCCTCTCCTGAACTATTCTGTGCTGCCTTAGGCCTCATTTACACGAGCGTAATATACGCGCGTGCAATGCTTGTGCTTTTCATGCGTGTCGTATGCACCTATATTACTCTATGGGGCAGTTTAGACGATGCGTGAATTTTGCGCAGCGTGAGTGCGTTGCGTAAAACTCACGACATGTTCTATAATCGTGAGTTTTTCGCGCATCACGCACCCATTGAAGTCAATGGGTACCACGCATGCCGCACGGAAGCACTTCCGTGCGAACTGCGTGATTCGCGCAAGAGCTGTCAAAAGGATGAATGTAAACAGAAAAGCACCACGTGCTTTTCTGTTTACAAACATCCAAACGGAGTGTCAAATTAGTGATGAGCGCACCGAACTTCACCGGGTTCGGCCAAACTCGTTTTGACCGAACCCGGCAAAAAATTTTCCGGTACGCGACGTCGGGAGACAGTCACTGTCCACGGTGCTGAAAGAGTAAAACTGGTTCAGCACCATGGACAGTGACTTCCGATCACAATATACATGTACGTGTAAAAAAAAACAGAAGTTCTGACTTACCGAGAACTCCCGGGTTCTTCCTCCAGTCTGACCTCCCGGGATGACAATTCTGTCCAAGTGACAGCTGCAGCCAATCACAGGCCAAGCACAGGCTGCAGCCAATCACAGGCTGCAGCGGTCACTTGGACTGCCGCGTCATCCTGGGAGGTGGGGCCGGATGACAAGAGAGGGACGCGTCACCAAGGCAACGGCCGGGAGACCGGACTGGAGGAAGCAGGACGTTCTTGGTAAGTATGAACGTCTTTTTTTTGTTCACAGATTGGTGTATATTTTGATCGGCATTCACTGTCGAGGGTGCTGAAAGAGTTACTGCCGATCAGTTAGCTCTTTCAGCACCCTGGACAGTGACGGACATCGACTGGCCTCATCTCTATGATGGCGGCTGCGCGAAAATCACGCAGCCGCGCATCATACACGGATGACACACGGAGCTGTCAAGTGCCTTTTGCGCGCGCAAAACGCACACACAAGTGTAAATCAGGCCTTAAACTCTGTGGACAGGTCGCTTTAAAAAAAATAATAAATTCCTGTTTTATGATCACCTCTCATCCCAAGAAATTGTATAAAAAATATCCTGATGTGCAGGCCACAAATTTTAGCTTAGGGGGACAAGCACACAGCACTGGACCAATAGTAGCTGCCCGTCCTTAACCTGTTTACCTCCACCTACGGTATAAAGGCGGCAGAGGTAAATGGGCTTTAAATTGTTAAAAGATGGCAGCTGGTTGTGTTTTCAGGTTGGGATCGTACACGCAAACTAATCCCGCTTAGGGCTTGTTCACACCTGCATCAGTGTTTATGTGGAGGCCTAAAACCACAAAATTACCGTCTGGTTTCCGTCATGGTATCCGTGATTATGCCAAAAACAAAAGCGCAGCAGGCTGCGCTATGGTTTCCGGTATTTTCGTCCAGATCTTTCACAGAGCCTCCAACGCAGATGTGAATAGGCTCTTACCTGCATAGTTACTCAATACTTCCGCTACACAATGACCACACAGTGACTGAATAATATTACCATACTGTTACTGAATCAAAACCACTGAACAAAAACCAATATCACCACCTTATAGTGACCATATAATCATAGATTCCGGTCCTACACAGGGGCTCCACAGACCATATAAGTGATTACAGTACAGTGACATGCATTGACCATATAGTGTTAGATACCGGTCCTACACAGGAACTCTACAGACCATATAAGTGATTACAGTACAATGACATCCAGTGACCATATAGTGGTAAATACTGGTCCTACACAGGAGGGTTGTAGACCATATACAGCACAGTGACTCACAGGTGACGTCTTCTCAGATTAGATTTGTTCACTTTCCCTTTTCTTCTCCATCCTGCCCAGAAACCTAAAACGACTTCTACCCATGAATCCCCTCTGCAGAATTTAAAATACAGACAAGTTGATTTCCTGCTTTTCTTGCATTCATCCCACCTATACCCCATCCTCTAAACAAACTCGTCATCTACAGTGCGCCAGATAGTAGTAATGCCACCCACTTGGTGCCCCACACCATAATAGCGCCCCCTTTGTGCACCCATACAGTAATAGTGCCCCCTTTATGCCCCCATATACTAATGTTGCCATTAACAGGCCCGCTTCTCTTCCAGGCCCAGTTGTGATTGTAGTTGTTGCTACCTGACCCAGATGGGAGACGGACCCACTGATAACAGTGGGCTGATATTTTTATCCTCAGACAGGAGACCCTGTGGGGATGGTGGCCCTGGGCATTTGCCCAGTTTGACCCCCATCCTAACACCAACCCTGTAGAAAAGTGTTCTAACAGACGTCACAGGTGTAGCGCGGCCACGGGGGTGGTCATGGGAATGATGGTGTCACGTACTCCTACGGCTCCCTCGGTCTCCAGGACATTGAGAGTTACTCGTTAGGGCGTCTCCCGGAATGGCAGACTGAGGCAATTATTTAGTTCAGCCTGGGATAGTTGACCTTTGTCTGTAATTAGAGTTTCCTTGCCTGGTGATTTCCCTTGTTTTGAGACTCCCCTGAGCGACTTGCTTTTTGACTTTTTGTGACCTAACCTCGGCTGGACTCCTGACTTGTCTTTGCCTTCTGACTTTTGTTTTCCGTACTTTCCCGGTTTGACCCTGCCTGCCTTTTGCATCTGAAAGACGAGGGGCTCCGACCCTGTATCGACTACCATCAGCTTAACAATATTACTATAAAGAACCAACACAGCTCATCCCCGATCTATTTAATCAGGTTCAGGGGGCCAAATAGTTCTCTAAGTTTGGCATGCGGGGGGGGGGGGGCTTATAACCTGATTAGAGTTTATAAGGGGGATGAGTGGAAGACTGCCTTTAACACCCCCAAAGGGCACTTTAAGTACATGGTGATGCCCTTCGGTCTATGTAATGTGCCAGCTGTGTTCCAGACTTTCATAAATTATATTTTTAGAGACTATCTGGGGCTCTTCTTTTTTTGCAAAATGTATTTTTATTAAACAAATAAACATGACGTACAAGGGTAGACATCAAACAATTCAATACAAGTCAAATATCAGGGTATGCGATTTTAAAACAGAGCATGAGTAAAAAAAAAATAATGGGTTTAAATACTTCTTCTGATGAAGATGTCTAATAGACATCGCGAAGGAAACAACATCCTCACTAAACAAGCGAAACCCCCCAAAATCTCCTGATCTGACATATATCTCAGTAAAAGTACAAGATAGCAAATATTTAACACAGGGGTAGATAACAAGATGGTGGCATCCTCCGATTTCACGCCTCAATGTTACATTACACAATTATCTTGGTCAAGAATATGCAAACAGGACTCAACTCAACTGGGCAGGCCTCTAAATGCATAACATAGTGTGGATAATAAAATAAAATAAAATATGCTATAATAAAGACTCAGTATGTATAATTTATAGATACCGTGTAGGCCAGACTCAATAAATGCATAGAGAAAACATACCGCACTTGGTGTACAACTTCCTCATGTACATAATTCGTATGACATACCCCTTCATGTCCACTTCCCATACCATCCCCAAGAATACATATCCCACCTAACCCACCCGTATAAAGGGTCTGGTAAGCAGGGCATGTTTGTTCTAGCATCCCCCCCCCCCACCCCCCTGACCAGCCATGGTTTCCATATCTTCAGATATTTTTCCCTTGAGTGATTAATCCAAGCAGCCATTTCCTCCAATCTACATATCTGCTGTACTTTATCTAGCCATAGCTCCAACGTCGGCGGGACAGGCTGTCTCCAAAAGGTGGGTATCAGCAATTTGGCGGCAGAGATCATGTGGGTCGGGAGACTATGTGCAGACGGAGTAAAGTCAGGTATGGGCAACCAGATCAGTACCAGTGCAGGTGTTAGTGTAATGTTTGTAGAGCAGGTAGAATTTATCATGTCTTCAACCCCCCTCCAATAGCTTAACATTTTGGGGCACGACCACCATATGTGGAGGAATGAGCCCGGGCCCTCTCGGCACCTCCAACAAGAACTCTCAGTCACCAGACCTATAGAGGACAGAAAGTCCGGGGTCCGATACCAGCGCGTAACCAACTTGTAGGAATTCTCTCGTATGCGCACACACGGAGAAAACCCCTGGGCGGCTTTCAATATAAACCCCACTTCCTCTGTGGAGAATGACAATTTCAACTCCCTTTCCCACTGTCTCACAAAGTGAGGTTTTTGCGAGAATGTCTCTAATAGAATGCCTCTATATAGTTTAGACAGAACTTTAGTCGGGGTGGCCGGTAATAATATATAATTTTTTAACCAGGTCGGATCTATTTTTAAAAGAGTTGACCGAGCTTTAAACATAGCAACGGTGGCTGCATAGTCTGCTAATTGTAGTGTGTTTGGTTGCTTCAGGTCTAGTCCCATAAAGACCGAGCATAAGTCAGGTGGCCCCCCCCGGCCCCCATAATTCAGCTATTTGTACCTTGTTTAAGCGCCTCCAAAAATCCGCTGTTCTATCGGGCGGTCTGCCCAAATATGAGGGCAGGACGCTCAGGGGAGCAAGGGGCGAAAGGAGCTTTTTTGACATATTTAAGGCTCTTGCTTTTTGACACACCGCTATCGTTCCCCTGGTGGTTGGGCTCAAGTGTCCCTTTGGAGAATGTGAGGCAGAGCAAACCCAAAGCAAGCCAAGCATCTCTGGACCCATGAGGGTTCTTTCCATAACCACCGACAGAGAGGTGTTACCCCCATCTGCCAACTGCGTCCAACGGGCTAAATGATTTGCTATAAAATATGTTTCTAGGTCAGGTAAGGAAATGCCCCCTTGCTCCTTCTTTTGTATTAGGGAGGAGTATGCTAATCTGGACCGTTTAGAGTCCCAAAGGAAGGTGATGAACAGGGTTTTAAAGTTCCTGAAGTAACTCTTTGGAACTTCTATTGGTAGAGCACACAACAGATACGTAATCTGCGGGAGTATGTATGTAGCGAGTAAGTTCTTTCTGCCAAACCACGACAGAAAAGGCAGCCTTATAGCTAACAAGTGCTTACGGATCTTGGCAAAGAGGACCTTATAGTTGAGATTGAAAAGCTCCCTCAGGTCAGCGGGTATCATAACCCCCAGGAATTTTATAGCCCTGTATGGCCACTTAAAGGGGGTACAACTTTGTAATTTAAGAATGGTTCTGGGAGAGACATTAATATTTAACGCTTCCGATTTGCTGAGATTTATTTTGAAATTGGAGACAAAACTGAACTCGTCGAACAACGTCAGTATATGCGGCAGGGCCGACAACGGGTTAGTGATGAATAGAAGGAGGTCATCGGCGAACGCTGCAATTTTGTGCTCTACTGCCCCAACCTGCAAACCTTTAACTTCTTCATGTTGCCTAATATGCAACAGTAGTGGCTCCAGGGCCAAAATAAAAAGAACCGGGGAAAGGGGACAACCCTGCCTCGTACCATTTTTTATGAGGAAGGGGGCGGACAAAATACCGTTTACTCTAATTTTAGCCGAGGGCTTTGAGTATAGGGAGAATATAGCCCGTATAAAGGGTAAGGGAAACCTAAATCTTTGTAAGGCACTCTGGATAAACCTCCAGTCGACCCTATCAAAGGCCTTTTCCGCGTCAGTTCCCAAGAGGACAAGAGGAATCCCCTTCCCCCTCGCAAGATGAATCACATTTATTACTCTAGTGACATTGTTCTTCTCTTCCCGCCGCGGGACAAAACCTACCTGCTCCTCTGCTATCAATTTCGTTAGGAATTTAGCTATTCTGCTAGCCAATATTTTGGCCCACCACTTCAGGTCAGTGTTTAATAGTGAAATCGGCCTATAGCTTGCACAATCGTCAGGACTCTTTCCTTCTTTTGGAATGAGGGTAATGAAGGCTTCCAGAGCCTGCGGCGGGAGGGAAGAACCATTTAGGAGAGAATTACACACCTCCAGAAATTGTGGGATAAGTAAGCTACTAAATTTTTTGTAGTACGTAATGGGCAGCCCGTCCGGCCCTGGACATTTCCCCGAAGGGATACTAGTTAAACTGGTCTGCAATTCTTCTATCGTAAGGGGAGCCAACAAGGATGCATTTTCACTGTCTGATAAATGGGGGAAAGTCAGCTTGCTAAGAAAGGACCGCACCGCCGCTTCTCTGTCTTCGTGTGCTGAGTCTAAAGGGCTCGCTAGTCCTTGGGCATCCAAGTTGTATAAGTTAGCGTAGAATTGTCTAAAGGCTTCGGCCACCTGTGGAGTGGTAGAGACCCGCTGACCTGAGGCAGTTCTAACTGAGGACACTAAGGATTTTTCCGTCTGTGTCTTAAGCATTTTGGACATCAATTTTGAGCCCCTATCCCCATGTAAGTATATACGACATTTGAGTCTCTGAAAGGATCTTGCCACTTGTATGTTTAGCATATCCTTAAGTTTATGACGAAGGGAGTCTAAATCCGTGAGGCTGTCAAAGTTAGTTGGTGCAATCGTTCAAGAGCCGAGATCTGCGCCAGCAAAGACTGCATTTTCTTATTCCTGTCCTTCTTCAAACTAGAACATAAGGCAATAAACTCCCCTCGGATAAACGCTTTATGTGCTTCCCATACCACTGGCACTGCAACATCAGGTGTACTATTCAGACGAAAATACTCCTCTAATCTTGTCCCCATGACCCCCGCGTGAACCTCATCTGAGAGTATGGTGTCATTGAGCCGCCACGACCAGGATCGGACTGGCAAGTCTCGAACGTGTATTTTAGCTAGCACTGGGGCATGATCTGATACTGTAATGTGTCCTATAGAGGACGACTGTAAATTCGACAGGTACGATGAAGACATAAAGATGTAGTCTAGTCTGCGATATACTTTATGTCGATGGGAATAAAAAGTATAATCTCTCTCCTGTGGATGCGAAAGTCGCCATACATCAGTTAGCTGACAATTGTATAACATCAGTTTAAGTTTGTGCATAGCTCGCTGAGTGTTCACGCGGGCGGCCGAGGAAGAATCAAGATCAGGTTCTAGCGCCACATTTAAATCACCTCCCACAACTACCATCCCTTCCCCAAAACCCTTAAGTGTACGTAATGTCCTTAGCAACCACGGAATCTGTTTATCATTTGGGGCATAGAGACATGCTAAAGTCATCCCGGTGTTGCAGAGAGACCCGTTAAGAAAAATATAGCGGCCTTCTGGATCCACCTTTGAGTTTTCTACTTTAAGTGGGAAATCTTTATGAATACCTACAGACACACCCCTGGACGCCGATGTATGGGTACTATGAAACCACTGACTGTATGAAGACAGAGGTAAGCGGGGTATCCGCCCTTGGCGAAAATGAGTCTCCTGTAACATCAAGACGTCTGGCCTGTCCTGTCTAAGCATTTTGAAAACCTGAGACCTCTTTTGCGGCGTACCGAACCCGTTTACATTTAGTGTTAGGAAGTAATCGGGGCCATGACCCAATAAGGAAACAGTTAGCTTCATAATACACTATAGGCGTGAATACCGGATGAATGCAGAACACACATAGAACTATATACAAATGAGATAACAAATAGAGATATAGTGAGGCAGCGACATTCCATAGGAGAAAAAGGGCTAAAGGGGGACCTCCCATCCCATAGAGGTTGTCCCTTATCTTAAAATGTCGCGGCTCAACTGAAGAGTTGCAGGGGGAGGGGTGAAACAATGAAACCAATCTTATTCAATGTTAGGAGAGAACACAGACTTCTATGTAAGCTACAAATTATGTGCAATAGAAGGAGGGCGAACATAGTGCTGAGCACCAAAATAACACAATGGTAGAGCATAAATCTGACCACATTTCTGCCAACAATTAAAGGATATACAGTGAACAAGTCCCTTCTAGCGGGGTCCTCTTTCGTGCTCAGGGGGCTTCCGGGTGACGTTCAAACCCTCTCCTTGTGTTATTCCGCTGAGCCTTAAATTTCTGGGGTCTCTGCCAGGCGTGTGGATCAGAAATCTCGCATGCCGGGATATCTCATTGTATCAGCATCCAGTCCGGTATGTCAATTTTCTCCATGCCTATTTTCGGCCAGGCTTTTTCTAAATCTTCTGGCGTTCTAATGGTAATCTGTCGGCCCTCCCGCAGAATCGCCAAGCCAAACGGAAATAGCCAACGTATAGGTATCTTCCTTAGCCTCAGGGCCTCGGTCAAGGGCTTCATCAGCCGTCGCTTGGCCAAGGTGCTGGCAGCCAGGTCTTGAAAGACCAGTATCTTGTGGTCCTCAAATGCCAAGTCGGGAATTCCTCTTGCGGCCGAAAGAATGGCAGCCGTGTCTAAAAAATTGAGCAGGCCGCAAATAACGTCTCTGGGAGGTTCGTCTCTAGACGGCTTAGGTCGTAATGCTCGATGGGCCCTCTCAATGACAACCTGCGCCGCTTTTTCTTGTCCCAAAATGATCGAGAAGATGGTCTTTACCATTGGCAGGATCTCCTCCGTAAGGACCGTCTCGGGGATGCCTCGCAGCCTAACATTTTTCCGCCTGCTATGATTCTCCTGATCCTCCAGCTGTATGTAAGTGTGGTTTAAGTGGGAGAAATGCGAAGCTACGGCGCCTTGCACGGCCTCAACCTGTTGAATAATGGCAGATTGAGTGTCCTCCAATACTGCTACTCTTTGCCCCACTTGCTGTATGTCCGTTTTAATGGAAGACAATTCCTTTAGAACTGGGGACATCGCGCTAGCCAAAGCTTTTTTCAGGAAAGCTCTAGTTATGGGTAAGGGATCTGACCCACCTCCAGCATCCGAGTGCGTACAGGAGCTTTCCTCATCAGAGTCGTCACCTTGGCGTGTTTCCGGCGGGATTGCTTTCTCCGGCGCCATCTTGCTTTTCCCGGCCGGGGAGAAGTGCTTTTTATGGAGGAATTTCTCCATTTCCGATTGCGCTTTGCCGGTTTTCGATGTCCCCCGGGAGTCACTTGACTTATCTCGATTCGTACGGACCATTTTCGTGCGATTAACAGCCCTCCAGCCGTGGAAATCTGTGTCTCAGTGAGGAGCGCCGGGATCAAGCGACCATCTCACAGTGCGGTTAGCTCCGCCCCCCTATCTGGGGCTCTTCTTGGTGGTATACTTAGATGACATTTTGGTGTTTTCCAAAGACTGGGACTCGCACGTCAAACATGTCAGGACTGTCCTGCACATTCTCAGGGCCAATAATTTGTTCGCTAAATTTGAAAAATGTAGTTTTGGTATTCAAGAGATACCTTTCATGGGACGCATCCTTAGCCCTGAGGATTTCCGCATGGATCCTGCCAGGCTCCAGGCGGTATCTGACTGGGTTCGGCCTGTTCCCTGAAAGCCCTCCAAAGGTTTTTAGGGTTCGCTAATTATTCCAGACGTTTTATCAAAAAATTTTCAGTAATTGCCAAACACCTTACTGACCTCACCCGTAAAAGTGCGGATCTCCTCCACTGGTCTCTGTAGGCGGTCCGAGCCTTCGAGCTCCTTAAGGGGTGCTGTTCCTCTGCCCCGGTACTAATTCAACCGGATTATACTCAACCCTTTATTGTGGAGGTGGATGCTTCCGAGGTGGGTGTGGGAGCAGTATTGTCTCAGGGTCCCACTTCTCACTCACCTCCGACCCTGTGCCTTCTTTTCCCATAAGTCCTTTCCCACTGAGCAAAATTATGATGTGGGTAATCGGGAACTGCTGGCCATCAAATGGGCCTTGGAGGGATGGCACCATTTTCTCGAAGGGGCAAGACATCGGGTCACAGTCCTCACTGACCATAAAAATGTAGTCTTTCTAGATTCAGCCAAGAGACTCAAACCCAGACAGACTAGATGGGCTCTATTTTTTACCAGGTTTCAATTTTGTTCTTACCTACAGGCCTGGTTCAAAGAATATTAAAGCGGATACTTTGTTCCGTAGTTTTCTGGCCACCCCTCCGCCTGAGACCAAACCCGAAGGAGTATTGCTTCCTGGTGCGGTACTGGCAACCGTAGACTCTGACCTGACCACAGAGATCACGGCCAGCCAGGACTCTGCCCCTTCCAGAGGGCAAATTGTTTGTACCCCTAGACCTCCGGCTGAGGCTCCTCCAGGAGTGTCATGACTCAGTCCAGTCAGGTCACCCAGGCATCTCTGGTACCAGGGACCTTGTCATCCGTGGTTTCTGGTGGCCAGGGCTGCTACGGGATGTCCGAGTCTACGTGGTCTCATGTGAGACCTGCGCCCGGTCTAAAACTCCCAGATCCCGACCTGCAGGCTTGCTGTGTCCTTTGCCGGTGCCCGAAGGACCCTGGACTCATCTAGCCATGGATTTTATCACCGATCTGCCTTCATCCCAGGGCAGGTCGGTGATCTGGGTAGTTGTAGACTGGTTTAGTAAAATGGCTCACTTCATTCCCCTGAAGAAATTGCCCAATGCTAAAGAGTTAACCTCTTTATTAAACATATTTTACGTTTGCACGGGGTACCTGTTAACATCGTCTCTGACAGGGGGGTCCAATTTGTATCATTGTTTTGGAGGGCGTCCTGCAAGCAGTTAGGACTAGACTTGTCCTTTTCATCGGGCTTTCATCCAGAAACTAATGGCCAGACTGAGAGGACCAATCAGTCTCTGGAACAGAATCTCAGATGTTTCGTGGCCGACGCTCAGGATAAATGGTTCAAGTTTTTGGTGATTGGGTAACTTGCCCTCAATAATCACATCAGCACATCGTCAGGAGTTTCTTTGCTAATTATGGTTTTAATCCCCGGTTTTCTTCATTTTCCCCATGTGTATCAGATATCCCTTAAGTGGAGCTTCTCACTGGGAAATTGAGGGTCATCTGGGACCACGTCCAGAGTAATCTCAGGGCAGCCCAGGACCACCAGCGGCTTCAAGCCAATAAAAGGCGTTCGGCTAATCCTGATTTCTCGGTGGGAGATCCGGTTTGGTTATCTTCCAAGAACCTCTGCCTGAGGGTACCCTCCTGAAAGTTCACCCCCAGGTACATCGGTCCTTATGAAGTCATGGAGAGGATCAACCCTGTCTCCTTACGCTTAAAATTACCCCCCCCCCCTTCTTCGCATCCATGATGTGTTTCATTCCTCCCTTCTGAAAAGATTTGTTCCCCCCCATCCTTCCCATAGGGAAACCGCCATCCCAGTTTTAACATCCGAGGGACAGGAGTTTGAGGTGGCCAGGTTGCTGGACAGTAGAAAGGTTCAGGGGTCTATCCAGTACCTGGTCCATTGAAAAGGATATGGTCCAGTGGAAAGGACTTGGGTCCCAGTCCGAGATTTCCACTCTCGGACCCTTATAAAAAACGTTCATAAAAAGTTTCCGAATAGACCTGGTACGGGGGTTGAGGGTCCAGTGGCCCCTCGTAAAAGGGGGGTACTGTCACGTACTCTCCAGTACATCGAGAGTTACTTGCTCGGACGTCGCCCGGCCTGGCAGACTGAGGCAGTCTGCAGCCAATAGGAGCTCATGAGCGTCAGGCCAATCAAAGCCTGGCTGATGTTCCTGAGCTCCCGTCCTCACCTTATTTAGTTCAGCCTGGGATAGTAGGCCTTTGTCTGTAATTAGAGTTTCCTTGCCTGGTGCTTTCCCTTGTTTTCAGACTCCCCTTGCTTTTTGACATCTTGTGACCTGACCTCGGCTGGTCTCTTGATGTAAAGGATCTGCCAGACACAGCTTCTGTGTCGACCCCCGTGGTTAATCAGTCTGCACCTGCTCCTAGGTCTGATAGAGTGACTCGATCTGCTACCACTCAGGTTGGTAGGCTCAGGAGTGGGAGAACCTATCACAGCCTGGCCAGACGGTTCTAGCTCCCGCCCTCGGTCTATTTATACCTTCATTTCCTGCTTGACTTTGCCTGTGATTCTCTCCTGTTTCCTGGTTCTGCTGCTCCTGCTATTATTATTGACCTTGCTTCATTTTAACCCTGGCTTTACTGACTACACTCCTGATCTGCGTTTGGTACCTCGTACACTCCTGGTTTGACTCGGCTCGTTCACTACTACTGTTGCTCATGGTGTTGCCGTGGGCAACTGTCCCATTTCCCTTAGCTTCTGTGTACCCTTGTCTTTTTGTCTGTCGTGCACATATTGAGCATAGGGACCGTCGCCCAGTTGTACGCCGTCGCCTAGGACGGGCCGTGCAAGTAGGCAGGGACTGAGTGGCGGGTAGATTAGGGCTCAACTGTCTGTCTCCCTACCCCGTCATTACATAATCACAGGCCCATATACCTTTTCTACCCTGGTCCCTGACACAACTATGGACCCCCTTGAGACCCTGTCTCAGCAAATGCAGGGCCTCTCCCTACAGGTCCAAGCCCTGGCTCAGAGGGGCAACCAGCGTGGTGCTACCCTGGTAGTGCCACCCACCTCACCTCTTCAACCCCAGCTCAAGTTGCCTGACCGGTTCTCAGGGCACCGGAAGACTTTTTTCTCCTTTTGGGAGAGTTGTAGGCTCTATTTTCGTCTAAGGCCCCACTCCTCAGGTTCTGAGAGCCAGTGAGTGGGTAAAATTATGTCCCGGCTCCAGGACGGGCCCCAAGAATGGGCCTTTTCCTTGGCTCCTGACGCCCCTGAACTTTCCTCTGTTGATCTTTTTTTTTCTGCTCTTGGGCTCCTATATGACGAGGTAGATGTCGTTCATCGGGAACTGTGCATAGTATGGGCCCAGGTTCAGAAGAACCTAGAGGTGTCCCAGAGCATACAAAAGACTCAGGCAAATAGAAGACATTCTGCTAACCCCTTGTTTGTGGGCGGGGTTCTGGTGTGGCTGTCTTCAAAAAATTTGCGCCTTAAAGTCACGTCCAAAAAATTTGCTCCCCGGTATATAGGGCCGTACAAGGTCATTGAGGTCCTTAACCCCTTCCCGCTCCTTGACGTACTATTACGTCATGGCAGCTGTATCGTTCGCGCTCCATGACGTAATAGTACGTCACGGGAGTAACGGCCGTTTCGGCCGTCCTCCCGACACATACAGGAGCTGTGACGCTGCTGTCTTGTTCAGCAGCTGTCACAGCTCCTACAGCGGGGACCGATCGCTGTGTCCCCGCTGATTAACCCCTTAAAAGCCGCGTTCTATAGAGATCGCGGCTTTTTAGGGGTTAAGCTGCCATCGCCGGCCTGCTACGCGATAGCGGCCGGCGATGGTGACTATGGCAACCGGACACCAAACAATGGCGTCCGGCGATGCCATAGACGGAAGCCTAGTGGGTCCTGACAACGTCAGGACCCACTATGCTTGCTGTCAGTGAGTAGCTGACAGTTCTAATACACTGCACTACGCATGTAGTGCAGTGTATTAGAATAGCGATCAGGGCCTCCTGCCCTCATGTCCCCTAGTGGGACAAAGTAATAAAGTAAAAAAAAAGTTAAAAAAAGTTGTGTAAAAATAAGAAAATAAAAGATTTAAAAGTATTAAAAGTAAAAATCCCCCTTTTTCCCTTATCAGTCCTTTATTATTAATAAAAATATATAAACAAACAAATAAACTATACATAATTGGTATCGCCGCGTCCGTAACGGCCTGAACTACAAAATTATTTCATTATTTATCCCGCACGGTGAACGCCGTAAAAAAAATAAATAATAAACCGAACCACAATCACAATTCTTTGGTCACTTCACCTCCCAAAAAATGGAATAAAAAGAGATCAAAAAGTCGCATGTACCTAAAAATGGTACTGATCGAAACTACAGTTCGTTACGCAAAAAATAAGTCCTCGCACGGCTTTATTGATTGAAAAATAAAAACTTTATGGCTCTTAGAATAAGGTAACACAAAAAGTGAATGATTGTTTACAAAACTTATTTTATTGTGCAAACGCCATAAGACATAAAAAAAACCTATAAACATCTGGTATCGCCGTAATCGTATCGCCCCGCAGAATAAAGTGAATATGTCATTTATAGTGCACGGTGAACGCTGTAAAAAAAAACGAAAAAAAAAACAATCGTACAATTGCTGTTTTTTAGTCACCACGCCACCTAAAAATAGAATAAAAACTGATCAAAAAGCCGCATGCACCCCAAGAAAACTACAATGGATTCCTCAAGGGGTCTAGTTTCCAAATTGGGGTCACTTTTGGGGGGTTCCCAATGTTTTGGCACCACAAGACCTCTTCAAACCGGACATGGTGCCTAATAAAAAAGATGCTTCAAAATCCACTAGGTGCTCCTTTGCTTCGGAGGCCGATGCTTCAGCCCATTACCGCACGAGGGCCACATGTGGGATATTTCTCAAAACTGCAGAATCTGGGCAATAAGTATTAAGTTGCGTTTCTCTGATAAATCCTTTTGTGTTATAAAAAAAATGGTATAAAGAGGATTTTCTTACCAAAAAAAAAATGTAAATTTCACCTCTACTTTGCTCTAAATTCCTGTGAAACACCTAAAGGGTTCATAAACTTTCTAAATGCTGTTGTGGATACTTTGAGGGGTCTAGTTTCTAAAATGGGGTGTTTGATAGGGGTTTCTAATATATGGGCCCCTCAAAGCAACTTCAGAACTGAACTGGAACCTAAAAAAATAAATAAATGAGGCAATACTTCGCTTCTTACATTATACTGATAATGAGCCGTGCCCACCCCGAGATGACCCCAGTTTTGACCGTTTGTATAAACGGAGACCCCTATTAGACCGTTCCAGTGCCCGGTTTTCCCAAGCATACACCCCTGAGAAGTGTATTTCTATTGATGAGTCCCTGGTACATTTTAAAGGGAGGGTTCAATTCCGCGAGTACCTGCCGGGTAAGAGGGCAAGGTATGGCGTGAAGATGTATAAGCTGTGAGAGTGCATCAGGGTATACCTACAGGTTTAGGATATATGAAGGAAAGGCCACCCCCAAACCAGACTGCATCCTGGACTACAATAGGTACATGGGAGGGATGGACTTGTAAGATCAAGCCCTGAAGCCCTACAGCGCCATGCGGTGTGGTATAAGAAGCTGGCCGGGCACATCATACAGATGGCATTGTACAATGCGTACATGCTACGTCGATGTGCAGGCCAGACGGGAACTTTCCTGGAATTTCAAGAGGTGATTATCAAGAACCTAATCTTTAGGGACCAAGAAGGGGGGGGCACCCAGTACTTCTGGAAGCGAGCCCACACGCATCGTACCAGGGCAACACTTTCCAGGAGAAGTTCCCCAAACTGGCAAGAAGGCAAAAAGTCAAAAGAGGTGCAAAGTCTGCTATAAGAGGGGGTAAGGGAGGACACAATATATCAATGTGACACGTGTCCCGAATAACCAGAGCTCTGTATGAAAGTGTTTTAAAATTTATCATACATCCCTTGGTTTATAATTTACCCCAATTTTACTTACCCTGATGCACTCCACACAGCTTATCCCCCCTCGTCTTTCCCCTCTGATCCCTGCTGTGTGTCCAGCCAGCTGATAACAGCCACATGTAGGGTATTGCCATACCCGGGAGAACCCACATTACAGTTTATGGGGTGTAGGTCTCCGGTCAAAATGCTCACTACACATGTAGATGAATGCCTTAAGGGTGTAGTTTTTAAAACGGGGTCACTTCTTGGGGGTTTCAACTGTTCTGGTACCTCAGGGGCTTCTGCATACATGACTTCGCACTAGAAAATCCCCAGTAGGCCAAATGGTGGTCCTTTCCTTCTGAGCCCTCCCATGGGCCCAAATGGCAGTTTATCACAACAAATGGGGTATTGCGGCCCTCAAAACAAATTGCGCAACAGAATGGGGTATTTTGTTTCTTGTGAAAATAAGAAATTTTCAGCCAAAACTACATATTATTTGAAAAAAATAATTTTGTTTTCATTCCCAGCCCAATTCAAATAAGTTCTGTGAAAAAACTATGGGGTCAAAATGGTCACAACACCCATAAATGAAGTCCTTGAGGGGTGTAGTTTCCAAAATGGGGTCATTTGTGGTTGGTTTCTATTGCTTTGATACCTCTGGGGCTCTGCAAATGCGACATGGCACCCGAAAACCAATCCAGCAAAATCTGGACTCCAAAGAACACACAGCGCTCCTTTCCTTCTGAGCCCTCCCATGGGCCCAAACGGCAGTTTATCACCACAAATGGGGTATTGCCGCACTCAGGACAAATTGGGCAACAGAATGGAGTATTTTATTTCTTGTGAAAATAAGAATTTTTGAGCTAAAATGACATATTATTGGAAAAAATATATATTTTTTTAATTCCCAGCCCAATTCAAATTAGTTCTGTGAAGAAACTATGGAGTCTAAATGGTCACATTACCCATAAATGAATTCCTTGAGGGGTGTAGTTTCCAAAATGGGGTCACTTCTGGTGGGTTTCCATTGCTTTGATACCTCTGGGGCTCTGCAAATGCGACATGGCACCCGAAAACCAAACCAGCAAAATCTGTACTCCAAAGAACACACAGCGCTCCTTCCCTTCTGAGGCCTCCCATGGGCCCAAACGGCAGTTTATTGCCACAAATGGGGTATTGATGCACTCAGGAGAAATTGGGCAACAAAATTGAGTATTTTGTTCCCTGTGAAAATAAGAAATTTTGGTAAAAAATTACATCTTATTGGAAAAAATGTCATTTTTTTAATGTCACAGCCCAATTGAAATAGATGCTGTGACAAAACTGTGTGGTCAAAATGCTAACAACAACCATAAATGAATTCCTTGAGGGGTGTAGTTTCCAAAATGGGGTCACTTTTGGTGGGTTTCCATTGCTTTGATACCTCTGAGGCTCTGCAAATGCGACATGGCACCCGAAAACCAATCCAACAAAATCTGGACTCCAACAAACATATAGCGCTCCTTTCCTTCTGAGCCCTCCCATGGGCCCAAACGGCAGTTTATCACCACAAATGGGGTATTGCCACACTAAGGACAAATTGGGCAACAAAATGGGGTATTTTGTTCCTTGTGAAAATAAGAAATTTTGATCACAAATGACATTTTATTGGAAAAAATGACATTTTTTTCATTTCAGAGCCCAATTCAAATACGTGCTGTGAAAAAACTGTGCGGTCAAAATGGTAACAACAACCCTAAATGAATTCCTTGAGGGGTGTAGTTTCCAAAATTGGGTCACTATTGGGGGATTCCTACTGTTTTGACACCTCAACACCTCTTCAAACCTGGCATGCTGCCTAAAATATATTCTAATAAAAAAGGGGCCTCAAAATGCACTAGGTGCTTCTTTGCTTCTAGGGCTTGTGTTTTAGTCCACGAGCGCAGTAGGGCCACATGTGGGACATTTCTAAAAACTGCAGAATCTGGAGAATACATATTTAGTAGTGTTTCTCTGGTAAAACCTTCTGTGTTACAGAAAAAAAAAATGAATAAAATTGAAATTCAGCAAGAAAAATGAAATTTGCAAATTTCACCTCCACTTTGCTTTAATTCCTGTGAAATGCCTGAAGGGTTAAAAAACTTTCTAACTGCTGTTTTGAATACTTTGAGGGGTCTAGTTTTTAAAATGGGGTGTTTTATCAGGGTTTCTAATACATAGGCCCCACAAAGCCACTTCAGAACTCAAGAGGTACCTTAAAAAAAAGGCTTTTGAAATTTTCTTAAAAATATGAGAAATTGCTGTTTATGTTCTAAGCCTTGTAACGTCCAAGAAAAATAAAAAAATGTTCAAAAAACGATGCCAATCTAAAGTAGACATATGGGAAATGTGAACTAGTAACTATTTTGGGTGGTATAACCGTCTGTTTTACAAGCAGATGCATTTAAATTCAGAAAAATGCAATTTTTTCAAAATTTTCTCTACATTTTGCAATTTTTCACCAATAAACACTGAATATATCGACCAAATTTTGCCACGAACATGAAGCCCAATGTGTCACGAGAAAACAATCTCAGAATCGCTTGGGTAGGTTTAAGCATTCCGACGTTATTACCACATAAAGTGAAATATGTCAGATTTGAAAAATGGGCTCTGAGCCTTAAGGCCAAAACTAGGCTGCGTCCTTAAGGGGTTAACCCTGTCTCCTTCCGACTGGAGTTACCCCAGTCTTTTCGAATACACAACGTGTTTCATGCCTCCCTCCTGAAACGCTGCTCCCCGTCCTTGGCTACCT
Source organism: Rhinoderma darwinii (assembly GCF_050947455.1). NCBI lineage: Eukaryota > Metazoa > Chordata > Amphibia > Anura > Rhinodermatidae > Rhinoderma > Rhinoderma darwinii. The sequence continues at coordinate 26,026,795 of NC_134698.1, forward strand.
CGAGGAAATCTCTGGTCTCTGTTCTCACCCCTGAAGGGGTAGAATTCGAGGTGGCCAAGATTGTGGACAGCAGGATGGTCCAAGGCTCCCTCCAGTACCTGGTCCAATGGAGAGGATACGGGCCTCAGGAGAGGACTTGGGTACCCGCCCGGGATGTTCACGCTGGGGTATTGCTCAGGAGGTTCCATCTTCGGTTCCCCAATAAGCCAGGTCCACCTAGAAAGAGTCCAGTGGCCCCTCATAAAAGGCGGGGTACTGTAAAGGATCTGCCAGACACAGCTTCTGTGTCGACGCTCGCGGTTAATCAGTCTGCACCTGCTCCTAGGTCTGATAGAGTGACTCGATCTGCTAACACTCAGGCTGGTAGGCTCAGGAGTGGGAGAACCTATCACAGCCTGGCCAGACGGTTCTAGCTCCCGCCCTCGGTCTGTTTATACCTTCACTTCCTGCTTGACTTTGCCTGTGATTCTTTCCTGTTTCCTGGCTCTGCTGCTCCTTCTATTATTATTATTGACCTTGCTTCATTTTAACCCTGGCTTTACTGACTACACTCCTGATCTGCGTTTGGTACCTCGTACACTCCTGGTTTGACTCGGCTCGTTCACTACTACTGTTGCTCACGGTGTTGCCGTGGTCAACTGTCCCATTTCCCTTAGCTTCTGTGTACCCTTGTCTTTTTGTCTGTCGTGCACATATTGAGCATAGGGACCGTCGCCCAGTTGTACGCCGTCGCCTAGGACGGGCCGTGCAAGTAGGCAGGGACTGAGTGGCGGGTAGATTAGGGCTCAACTGTCTGTCTCCCTACCCCGTCATTACATAATCACAGGCCCATATACCTTTTCTACCCTGGTCCCTGACACAACTATGGACCCCCTTGAGACCCTGGCTCAGCAAATGCAGGGCCTCTCCCTACAGGTCCAAGCCCTGGCTCAGAGGGGCAACCAGCGTGGTGCTACCCTAGTAGTGCCACCCACCTCACCTCTTCAACCCCATGTCAAGTTGCCTGACCGGTTCTCAGGGGACCGGAAGACTTTTTTCTCCTTTTGGGAGAGTTGTAGGCTCTATTTTCGTCTAAGGCCCCACTCCTCAGGTTCTGAGAGCCAGTGAGTGGGTAAAATTATGTCCCGGCTCCAGGACGGGCCCCAAGAATGGGCCTTTTCCTTGGCTCCTGTCGCCCCTGAACTTTCCTCTGTTGATCTTTTTTTTTCTGCTCTTGGGCTCCTATATGACGAGGTAGATGTCGTTCATCGGGAACTGTGCATAGTATGGGCCCAGGTTCAGAAGAACCTAGAGGTGTCCCAGAGCATACAAAAGACTCAGGCAAATAGAAGACGTTCTGCTAACCCCTTGTTTGTGGGCGGGGTTCCGGTGTGGCTGTCTTCAAAAAATTTGCGCCTTAAAGTCACGTCCAAAAAATTTGCTCCCCGGTATAAAGGGCCGTACAAGGTCATTGAGGTCCTTAACCCTGTCTCCTTCCGACTGGAGTTACCCCCGTCTTTTCGAATACACAACGTATTTCATGCCTCCCTCCTGAAACGCTGCTCCCCGTCCTTGGCTACCTCGAGGAAATCTCTGGTCCCTGTTCTCACCCCTGAAGGGGTAGAATTCGAGGTGGCCAAGATTGTGGACAGCAGGATGGTCCAAGGCTCCCTCCAGTACCTGGTCCAATGGAGAGGATACGGGCCTGAGGAGAGGACTTGGGTACCCGCCCGGGATGTTCACGCTGGGGTATTGCTCAGGAGGTTCCATCTTCGGTTCCCCAATAAGCTAGGTCCACCTAGAAAGAGTCCAGTGGCCCCTCATAAAAGGCGGGGTACTGTAAAGGATCTGCCAGACACAGCTTCTGTGTCGACGCTCGCGGTTAATCAGTCTGCACCTGCTCCTAGGTCTGATAGAGTGACTCGATCTGCTAACACTCAGGCTGGTAGGCTCAGGAGTGGGAGAACCTATCACAGCCTGGCCAGACGGTTCTAGCTCCCGCCCTCGGTCTGTTTATACCTTCACTTCCTGCTTGACTTTGCCTGTGATTCTTTCCTGTTTCCTGGTTCTATTATTATTATTGACCTTGCGTCATTTTGACCCTGGCTTTACTGACTACGCTCCTGCTCTGCGTTTGGTACCTCTTACACTCCTGCTTTGACTCGGCTCGTTCACTACTCCTGTTGCTCACGGTGTTGCCGTGGGCAACTGCCCCATTTCACTTAGCTTCTGTGTACCCTTGTCTGTTTGTCTGTCGTGCACATATTGAGCGTAGGGACCATCGCCCGGTTGAACGCCGTCGCCTAAGACGGGCCGTGCAAGTAGGCAGGGACTGAGTGGCGGGTAGATTAGGGCTCATCTGTCTGTCTCCCTACCCCATCATTACACCTGACTTTTCTTTGCCTTCTGACTTTTGTTTTTCCGCATTCTCCCGCTTTGACCCTGCCTGCCTGACTCCGCCTCTTGTGCCCGGACTTGTCCGCTGCGCAATTACCCTGCCTCTCCCTACGTGTACTTCCCAGGTGACCCTTTGTTATTTCGCACTGTCTCTGTCTTATTTCTTTGTCAGTTTCAATTTTACCAGTATAGGGAACGCCGCCCAGTTGTGCGCTGTCGTTTAGGTCGGGTCGTACAAGTAGGTAGGGAAAAAGGTTTGAGAAAAACAGGGACCTCACTGTTCACTGTTCACGCCGTTAAAACAAAACCCCCCAAAATATGGCGTAATTGCTGTTTTTTTGCCTATTTCACATCACAAAAAATTTTTGATTCAGCTTCCCAGTATATTATGCTGTAGAATAAATGGTGCTATGAAAAGCTACAACTTGTCCCGCAAAACACAAGCTCTCATATGGCTATGTCGACGAAAAAATACAAAAAAAGTTATGGCTTTCGGAAGACGGGAAGGAAAAGGCTAAAATGAAAACACTCAAATTGGCCGTGTCCTTAAGAGGTTAAAGTTTATTCAATATACAGTAAAAATGTCTACAACTTTCTAATATACTTTGTGTTTCATTGTTCGGTCACTTAGAGGCTAAAAATCTGTGACAGGACCCATCAGGCCGTCGTGGGAATGGGTAAGGTGAGTTTTATTTTTATTGGTGCAAAGGGGGCCTAACTTATCTATGGTAAAACACAGGGGGCCTAACGTATCTATGGTAAAACACATGGGCCTAACTTATCTATGGTAAAACACAGGGGGCCTAACTTATTTATGGTAAAACACAGGGGGCCTAACTTATCCATGATAAAACACAGGGGGCCTGACTTATCTATGGTAAAACACAGGGGCCTAACTTATCTATGGTAAAACACAGGGGGCCTAACTTATCTATGGTAAAACACAGGGGGTCTAACTTATCTATGGTAAAACACAGGGGGCCTAACTTATCTATGGTAAAACACAGGGGGCCTAACTTATCTATGGTGAAACACAGGGGCCTAACTTATCTATGGTAAAACACAGGGGGCCTAACTTATCTATGGTAAAACACAGGGGCCTATCTTATCTATGGTAAAACACAGGGGGCCTAACTTATCTATGGTAAAACACAGGGGGCCTAACTTATCTATGGTAAAACACAGGGGGCCTAACTTATCTATGGTACAACACAGGGGCCTAACTTATCTATGTTAAAGCACAGGGGGCCTAACTTATCTATGGTAAAACACAGGGGCCTAACTTATCTATGGTAAAACACAGGGGGCCTAACTTATCTATGGTAAAACACAGGGGCCTAACTTATCTATGGTAAAATACAGGGGCCTAACTTATCTATGGTAAAACACAGGGGCCTAACTTATCTATGGTAAAACACAGGGGGGCCTAACTTATCTATGGTAAAACACAGGGGGCCTAACTTATCTATGGTAAAACACAGGGGCCTAACCAGGGCCGGCCCTAGGATAGATGGCGCCCATTGCGAAATGATCTTTCGGCGCCCCACCCCATCATTAAAAAAAAATGCCCCATAAAAACAATTATAATGCCCCTTTAGTGCCCCCAGACAGTATAATAATAATATTTAACAATATAATATATTACAACCCCTTCAAGGACACAGTATATTGTCCTCTAATTGTGCCCACAGTATTATGCCCCCTGTAGTACCCCTACACAGTATAATGTCCGCTTAGTGGCCCCCACACAGTATAGTGCCCCCCTGTAGATTTTGCCATATAGCCTCCCTCTAGACAGTGCCATAATCCCCCACCTCCTTTTTGTAGATCGTGCCATACAGCCCCCCCACCTCCCCCTTGTAGACAGTGCCATACAGTCCCCCACCTCCCCCTTGTAGACCGTGTCCCCAAACAAAAACAAAAATTTTACTCACCTAGGCCCCGTTCCCATGACGAACTGAGCTGCTCCACGATGGGATCCTGTGGCCTAGTACAGAGTTTCCCAACCTTTTTGGACCCGAGGCAGGACTGGAAAAATAAAATTTCCTCAGGGTCCCCCTACCAAAAATAGTTCTGAGAAAGACAGAAAAAAGGCTGAGAACAAGCACTACACTCGTAGGGTTTGTTCACACACATTTTTTTAAGGCAAAAAATTTGCCCCAAAATTCCTTCAGGAACTGACAGCGTTGTTTGACCTTTTTTTTGTGTTTTTTTCTTAAGCTGTTGAAGCGAATGCAAAAGACGCAGGAAAAAAAAGCTCCAAACGAGCGCCGCAGGTATTTTCTGCCTCCTATTAATTTCAATTGGAGGTCAGAGGCGGAAACCACTTGAAGACCATCAGCCCCCCACTCACAGTAAAATGACCATCAGCCCCCCACTCACAGTAAAATGACCATCATCCCACCACTCACAGTAAAATGACCATCAGCCCACCACTCACAGATTTCCCCTGTAGGTAGCGCCACACAGCCCCTTGTAGGTAGCGCCACACAGCCTCTTGTGGGTAGCGCAACACAGCCCCTTGTGGGTAGCGCCACACAGCCCCTTGTGGGTAGTGCCACACAGCCCCTTGTGGGTAGCATCACACAGCCCCTTGTAGGTAACACCACACAGCCCCCTTGTGGGTAGCGCCACAAAGCCCCCTTGTGGGTAGCGCCACACAGCCCCTGTTAGATAGCGCCACACAGCCCCCTTGTAGGGAGCACCACACAGCCCCCTGTAGGGAGTGCCGCACAGCCCCCTGTAGGGAGTGCCGCACAGCCCCCTGGTAGGAAGTGCCGCACAGCCCCCTGGTAGGAAGTGCCGCAGAGCCCCCCTGCTAGAGAGTGCCGCACAGCCCCCTGCTAGGGAGTGCCACACAGCCCACAGCCCCCCTGTACGTAGTGCAAGGACTACGAAATGACCCTGATAGCTGGCGGGCAATAGACATTCAAAAAAGGACAACTGTGCAGGAGCACACAAAATACTCAGCTTTCCCAGCTAACAAATAAATGTGTGGAAATAAACTAAGATATAACTTTTATTTAGTCTAGCTAAAGGATTAATCCTCTTAGCTAGATTAAATAAAAATTATATCTTCGTTTATTTCCACACATTTATTTGATAGCTGGAAAAGCTTGGTATTTTGTGTGCTCCTGCACAGTTGTCCTTTTTTGTAGGTAGTGCCACTCAGCCCACACCCCCCTGTAGATTGAAACCCCCCCCCTTCCAGTATAGATAGCGCCACTGTAGCTCCCTGAAGGAGCGGAATCCCCATGTGGCCAGGGATACTGCTCCTGCAGCGCTGCTTGATGTCTCTGTTCATATATGGACAGTAACATCAGGGGAAACTCCTGAAGCGGAATCATCGTCCACAGCGTTGCTGACGCTGTGACCTTCGCTTCCACTCCAGGAGAAGCTCCTGTCGTCTGTGTCCATGACGTCATTAGCTTCTCATGGAGTGGAATCCCCGGTCATAGCGTCTGCAACGCTGTGACCGGGGATTCCACTTCAGGAGTTTCCCCTGATGTTACTGTCCATATATGGACAGAGACATCAAGCAGCGCTCCAGGAGCGGAATCCCCGGCCACACGGGGATTCCGTTCCTTCAGAGAGCTACAGTGGCGCTAGTAGATAGCAGAGCAGGGAGATACCTCTCTGCTCTGCTATAATGCCGTCGCTACCGCTATAGCAGCCGCAGCAGCTGCTAGCGGCGCCACTGCCCTCATGCCCGGTGTCACCGCTAGCAGCTGCTATGGCTGATACATCGGTAGCGACGGCCACTAAGCGAAGAAGCGCCCGGGTGGAAAGGCGACTGTAGTTAGTGTGTGTATCCGCGCTGCTAGTTGCAACGGCGCAGGGATACACACACCCGCTGGCGCCCCCCTTGCAGTGTGGCAGCTGGCGCCCTGTGCGACCGCTCTGGTCGAACGTATATAAGGCCGGCCATGGGCCTAACTTATCTATGGTAAAACACAGGGGGTCTAACTTATCTATGATAAAACACAGGGGGCTTAACTTTTTATTTTTGGTGTCTAGTTTCTTCCATTTTACTGCCGCTGCCGCCGAGTAAGTTGCACCACAAAAGGGGTCACTAAGACCATGTTCACACGGTGGATTTTGCTTGGTGGGTCCTGCTGCAAAATCGGCCGAAGAATTATTCCTGCCGTCAGCCAAAAGATTCCTACTCCCATTCACTTCAGATCGGGCAGGACGCTTCTTTTGTCCACTAGTTGAAAAAATCAGCTAGCGGTAAAAAGAAGCATCCGCCTCCCACTGAAATAGAGATCTGCAGAACATTGCTCTCTCCTCTCTACCGCCTGACAGATACATAGTGATATATTATGCAGATTATTATACCACTGATCTCTCTAGAGATCTACAGCAGAGGCTGGACGGCAGCACGGAGGGCTCAACGGGAAGCCTCCATGATTGCCGTAGGAGGGAGGGTTCAACCAATAGGAAGGACAAGTTAGGTGAGAGAGGAGGGGGAGATGCGAGGAGCCGGGGTGTGTTAACTGTTCCTCCCGCTGTTTTCGGCATTGAGCCGGAGGCAGCGGGAGGAGAAACAAGCAAAAAACTTAGGTCAGGTTAGATAGTGCTACTTACCTGTTATGGCGTCTCCGGCCTTGCTGCTCGATCAGCTGCGGGCAGAAGCTGCTTATCACGATCCGGGCTGGCTGGAGGAGACTGTGGCATCGCTGGCCCGGATCCCTCAGGCGGGCCCGTCGTCTTGGTCGGCAGCCCGCGCTGATGCGCTCCCTTCCCCCGCTCCCCTCTCAGACGCTGGGGATATGGCGGTGGGGGGAGAGCTGTTAATGTCGGCCCCTGCTGTAATAAAGCAGAGGGCTTCGGCGGGAGCGGCGGTTGCCCAGGCTAAGTCACCCCGCCACTCCCATAGGACTCGCCCACCAGAGCGTCTTAGTCCAGACGTGGCCCCGCGGGCCCGGCGTCGCAGGGGGAGCCCTTCTAAGGACGCTGCAGGCCAGGCTGCTGGGACGGGTGCCTCTCCCTAGGGCCTGCATCCTGGCAGGAATCCCCAGCCGCGACGGGGCTCGGCGGTTAACTGGGAGTCGCAGGCCGGGCTCCCTGTCACACCCCCGCCTTCAGACGCTGTGTTCGGAGGGCAGTATACGGCTGCCCCGCATGGTGATGTTCCGGCCAGGGGGCAGGCTTCCTCGAGAGCATCGGTGAGGACGCCAAGATCAGCGACGACGACGAGGCAACAGGTCCGGTCGGAAGTCTGGGTCCCTGCGGTCGGGCGGCAGGTTGTCGGCCCACCTGTCAGCGTGCCGGGATCCCCGTGTCGAAGATGTCGGTGCGAGTACCAGTCGGCGGCGAGAGAGGATTTGGAAGATGGAGAGCTGGATGAGTCGCAACGTGGTCAGGATTTTCCGTCTGGCGGGAATACAGCACCTGGGCAGCCTGGTGAGTGTGTAACTCCTACGTTACCGTATCCAGCAATTTTCATGTCGGGTGTTGGGGGTGGGTCAGCGAGCGGGGTAGCGGCTGTCGGTAGTGGCGTTGCCGGGCGCGATGGCTTGACAGATTTAGTGGGTTGTTTGCGCGAGCTAGTGTGGCGCTTAGATAGGGCAGCGGCGCCTGTAGTGCCGGCGGGGTCTCCGGTTGTGGTATGGGAAGGTCCTCGTGATGTACAGTCGCGGTCCATGGTGGGGGAGGTTCCGGGGGTGGCAAAAGAAGTGGTAGCAGTGTCTGTCCAAACCGAGGCGCAGAAGGATGGGGATAGGATTCGGCTTGATGATCGCGCTCGGGGCGAGGTTTACGTCTGTTTTGAGGGCCCTTTAGGGGCTCACCTTAAGCAAGAGGTACGTGAACGGATTTGGAAGGATGAATACGTGGAGATATTTTCTCTTCTGCCGCTTGCGAAATTCAAATTGGATAAGGGCAAGCGGGATGAGAGTAAGAAAGAGGAGGAAGAACGTCGGCGGTATAGGCTTATCCCGCAGACGTTCGCCAACTGGTCGCAAGCTTTCGCTATTTTGGCAAGCGTGATCGGGGAAAAGGCGCCGGAAAATTGCTCGGCATTGTTTTGTTATTTTGATGCTATCGGGGAGGCCTAGTGGGCGTACAGGGGCCAGGCGTGTTTGCGGTACGACGAGCAATTTCGCCAGCGGAAGGCAGTCCGGACGGCGATCCGGTGGGATCAAAAGGATATTGCATTGTGGTTGCGGGTTACGGCGCCGGTTAAGCAGTCCTTTCCCGGGAGCGTTGGCCAAGGGGGCCAGTCTAGTCAATCCGGGCAAGGTTCCGGGTCAAAACTGGGGTTCTGCTGGCAATTCAATGATGGCCGTGTAAGTTCAGGGCCACCTGTAAATTTAAACATGTCTGTTCGGAGTGCAATGGCTCCTCACACGGGGCCTCAAAATGTATGCGGAAAGGGAGGCGGTCAGGCCCTCAGTCCTCTTCAGTTGGTCAAGGGGCGGTCGCCGGTGAGGGTAGAAAGGATGGCCCCGTATCTAAGTGAATATCCGGATAGGGTTGCGGCCAAGTTAATTTATGAGGGGTTTTTGTTTGGTTTTGGGTAGGATGTCCGGGCCTTTTGCCGAGCCGCCGATTGAGAATTTAGTAGTATCACCCTTGGGAGTTGTGCCAAAGCGGGAGCCTCACAAATTCCGTTTGATCCAGCATTTGTCGTTTCCCAGGAGAGCGTCGGTGAACGATGGGATAGATCACGACTTATGTTCGGTTGTTTACACGTCATTTGACAAAGCGGTGGCGTTAGTGCGGGAGGCAGGGCCCGGTGCGTTGTTGGCAAAGACTGACATTGAGGCGGCCTTTCGCTTGCTGCCGGTACATCCAGAAAGCCAACGGCTGTTGGGTTGCTTCTGGAGCGGGGAATTTTATGTGGATAGGTGCCTTCCAATGGGTTGCTCCCTTTCTTGCGCATACTTCGAGGCGTTTAGTAGTTTCGTGGAATGGGTGACGAAGGGTGTAGCTGGGGTCGATTCCTTAATACATTATCTTGATGATTTTTTGTGCGTAGGCCCTAGCGGTTCCCCGGTTTGCGGTAATTTATTGTATTCCTTGCAGAAGGTTGCAACGGATTTTGGAATCCCTTTGGCGCCTGGATAAACAGAGGGCCCGGTATCTACCATCAGTTTTTTGGGGATCCAAATTGATTCGGTGGCAATGGAGTGCAGGCTTCCTGAGGATAAATTATTGCCACTACGGCAGGTCAGGCGGGCTTGCCAATTGAAGAAGATCACTTTTCGGGATCTTCAGTCGCTGCTTGGAAAGTTGAATTTTACCTTCGAATTATGCCAATGGGCAGAATTTTTAGTAGGAGGTTGGCGTCAGCGACGGCGGGTATCCGGGCGCCGCATCATTTTGTGAGGATTGGTGAGGATCACAGGGCGGATCTGCAGGTCTGGGACGAGTTCCTCGGGCAGTATAATGGTAGATCGTTGTGGATGTCGCAGGTACAGGAGATGGGCGAGTTGGAGCTGTTTACTGACGCGGCAGGGTCTGGTGGTTTTGGTGCGTATGCAGGAGGACAATAGTGTGGCCGGACAGATGGGTGACTTGTGGTCTTACGCGAAATCTGGCCCTGCTCGAGCTGTTCCCCATAGTGGTGGCGGTGACCATTTGCGGGGATAGGCTCAGGGATAAAAAGGTTTGTGTCCACTGCGATAACATGGGGGTGGTGTTAGCAATTAACAACTTATCAGCATCTTCTCCACCGGTGGTTCAGTTGTTGCGTCACCTAGTTTTGGTGTGCTTGTCTTTAAACACGTGGGTGGTTGCGGTGCATGTACCTGGGGTTTCCAATTGTATTGCTGATGCTCTTTCTCGCTCGCAGTGGGATCGTTTTCGTCAAATGGCACCGGGAGCGGAGCTGGTCGGTTTGGCTTGCCCGGAACATCTCTGGGGTCTGGTTTCGGTCCCGTGGAACAGTTGATTGAAAGGTCATTGGCTAGCGTGACTTGGAGCGCTTATTCGGCGTGTTGGCAGCAGTGGGAGGAGTGGGTAAGAGTGTTGGGTAACGTCAGCACGGCGCAAGACAGGTTGGTGCCATTATTGTACTGGTTGGGGGATGCTTGGGAGGCGGGGTTTTCCCCGGCAAAAGTGAATCGTTTTCTTGCTGGTTTGGCGTTTGGATTCAAATTACGGGGTTTTCAGGATGTGTCCAAACATTTTTTAGTAAGGCAAGCTCTAAAAGGTTTGCGTCGGGGCAGGGCGGTAGCAGATCAGAGGCAACCCGTTTCTTTTTCCCTCCTTGGGTCGTTGGGAGCATCGCTGGGGGCTGTTTGTAATTCGCCTGATGAGGTAGTCTTGTTCCGTTTGGCTTTTTCCCTCGCGTTTTTCGGAGCACTCAGAATTGGGGAGTTGGTTTCTCCTAGTGCGGCTAGGGCTGGGGGATTGCGGCAGGCGGACATGGGGCTATATGAGGATAGACTCGAGTTGTTTTTGCGGCGGTCCAAGACTGATTAAGCGGGTCGGGGTAAGCGGATAGTGTTGTTTGCCCTCCCAGGGTCGGAGATGTGTCCAGTTGCTTGTATGGTGGCTTTTAAGCCACTGGTTGGGGTGCCTGAGTCGCCATTGCTCCGTCATGAGAATGGCTCGTTTTTGTCCAGGTATCAATTTGGTGTGGTGTTTAAGAAATGCTTGGCTGCGGTTGGCGTGGGGCAGGGGTATTACTCGTCTCACTCGTTTAGGATCGGCGCTGCTACTGAGGCGGGGCGTTGGGGGTTGGACGACGAGGGTGTGCGGCGCATCGGTCGGTGGGAGTCCAACAGGTTTCGGACTTATGTGCGCCCTCATTTGTTGTGAGTCGGTAAGGTAGCTTTGATTGTTTGACATGTGCGGTTTTGTTCTTTCTTTTCAGATCACCACCCTTGCTTAGTGTGGATTTTAGGACTTTCTTTTGTGCACTGCGGGGCATTGCGGGTGGACGTTCGCCCAGATGGCCGCCAGCTTCGCATTCTGCGGCACGATGCGGTTTTACACTGGCTGGGCTTCCGAGGTATGTTGTGGAGCCGGGTACTTGCTGAGTTTCAGACATACTCTCAGTTAGATAGTGTTCCGGAGGTTCTGGTGTTACATGCGGGTGGGGAATGATCTGGGGGTGCGCCCGTTTCGCGAGTTAGTGCGGGATATTAAACACGATCTGTTGTGTTTATGGGCATCTTATCCTCACCTGGTGATTGTTTGGTCGGACATCGTTCCGAGGAAGTTTTGGCGTTTGGCAAGATCGGTTGAGAGGGTCAATAAAGCCCGTATTAAGGTAAACCGGGCGGTGTCGCATTTTGTTGCTAGGAACGGGGGCATTTGTGTTCGACACAAGGATCTGGAGTCAGGAGTCGGTAATTATTGGAGGAGTGATGGAGTACATTTGACCCAGGTTGGAATTGATATGTGGAGCCTGGCTTTAGCAGAAGGAATTGAGAGGGCGGTGGTGGTTTGGAGGGACTCACAGGCTTAAGGTGGTCAAGGCCTGTTTCGCTGTGGCGGGGGGAGTCCTTGAGGTTGGTCAGTACAAAATGGTGGGGGGGTCGCATCGGGGGTATGCGTCCCCCAAAAAATGGTAGATCATTTGAAGACTTCATAGGGTGTTATCCCTTTGAAGTGGTCTTCTGGTGGTTGGAGCCATCTGCAGGGGTGAGCGGTGCTTCCGAGCTGGTTTACGGCTGGAGGTAAATAGTTGGTGGTGGTTTGCAGATGGCTAATTTAAAGGAAATCGGAAAAATGGCTTCAAGGACTTCCCCTGCTCTGTTTAGGGCATGACCACACGTGGCGGATTTCCTCCGCAACTGTCCGCATCAATGCCGCACAGAATCTGCGTTGCAGATTCTGCTGCGGATCTGCACAA